>NW_020450838.1:3223239-3308469 GCF_003343035.1 Apteryx rowi | reverse complement strand
TTTTTTTTTTTTTTTAACCTCGCGCGGGGGTGTTTGATAGCTTTGTTGAGAATTACAGAGCTGCCGGGACTCTGCATACGAAACGCTGAACTGTTCAGCGATGCCCCTTGGAGGGGTGGGATCAGCGCGCTTGCTCTAGCCAACTTATTGTAACACCCATCTCTAACTGCTGTGGTTTCCCCCCCCCCCTTTTTTTTCTTTCCTTTTTTGTTTTTTTTCTTTTTCTTTTTTTCCCCTTCCGCAGCGTTCCTGCCGAGATGCGGTGCCCCGGTGCGGATGAGCGGCGCCCGTAGCCCCCTGCCAGGAGGAGCGGCCCGCGGCTCGCTCGCTCGCTCGCTCGGCGCCCGGGGTCGGCGGCGGCGGGAGGAAGGGGCCATCGCCGCCTGCAGCCCTGGAGCCCGGGAGGAGGCTGCTCCTCCGGAGAGCTTGAACCCGCCGCCTGTCCATGGTACGGCGGCTTTGTGCGGCGGGTGGTTTGGGGCTGTGGGGGGGGGGCTTTGGGTTTCTTGGGCTGGCTTTTCTTTCTTTCTTTTTCTGGTGAACGCTTAAAAATAGAACGTGAAAGGGCTGGACCGCTGTGGGTTGTGTGTCTGCCTCCTTTGAGTGTGCGGTGGGGAGAGGGGTCCTTCTGAATTACACTGTCTAAGGAAAGATGTTTATTAGCTTTAGGTTTTGTTGGAGTTTGGTCCCCCCCACCCAAGCATATTCGGCTGCCCAGTAATCTGTTTACTACCGCTTTCACGTTCTGGTCTTTGAATTGTAAGATTTCTTATCTTGTATTAGAACTGATTTTAGACTACTAGATACTTTTTGAAAGCTTCCAGATTCGTTCGGTATTTCATTTGTTTGTTAATTTGCTAGACTTCTAAAGGAAAGATGGGGATGCTATCTTTTATCGTAGAGGAACAAGGAGGGGATGCTTTTTACATCTTAATTTTTCTTTACTTTGGGAAAAAGAATTGAAATGCAGCTGAAGGACTGGGAGTTTTCAGCTCTTGCGCCTGGGATTACTGGTAATTAGAAAGAAAACCTATAACTTTTTTTTTTCTTCTCCCTAATGGCTCCAGAGCTCTAGAAACAATGTTTAGAAATCCCTGTTTCCTAGACAGAGAAACTAATACATAAGGGTAAGCTGACTGAAAGTTGAGGAGCAAGTTAGAGTTAGACCCTGGATGGACCAGTTCCAGCATCGTGCACATTGGTGGTCTTAGGCTGGTGTAGTAACTATCTCTGTCAATCTGATTTTACGATCGGGACTTTATACTGTGGGCTTGTTTGGGGTAAAGGCTGGGGTTTTGTTAAAGGAGCAAACCCCACAGTGGAGTCGGGGCCCGTGTGAGACCCTCCCCTAGTACGGGCAATTGCAGCACTGCTAGGCACAAATCAACTGGCAGTTTTCTGCTTTGGTTGCTTTATGTTATAAAAGTATGAAAAGCTAAGCTATCTACTCCTTGGTTATCTTATGAGTCATCTAAAGTTAGGATTTTAGTGACAGTCTTAAAGAGATGCTGGTTACTGGGAAAAAATATCTGTTTATGTCTGATGTAGAAACTGTTCATACGATAGTACTAATAACAAATGTACCGGCTTTTTATAGTCATACCTGTGTGCAGATGGCATTTTTATATTTTTGGTATGAAATTATCGGGTTAGCTCAGGTCCTTTCTGCACAGGACAGAGAGCTATTTCAAAGGTCTAAGACTGCATAGGTCAGCTATCATTATTTTTATTTGCGAGAGGTGCTTCTCTATTGCTCTGAGTCTGTTAGGACTATTACAAAAATAGAGTCCTATTAGTGTTTCCTTGTACAAAAATATTTTAAGGTAAGGTAAAAGAGAAGACAAAGGTGCAGCAAGGAAATGATGAAGCAGTAGCTTTAAAAAAAAAAAAAAAAAAAAGTGACAGTGTAGCCTTGGACAGATTACCAGAGATGGGGTTTCCATCTGTGGTACACGAGCACCAAAATACAAAACCGCAAGCATCTCTTTAAATAGTGTAGATGGTCCATAGAAAATGGAAGTTCTTTATCTTACAGTTCTGCATCAACTTGTTTGACTTTCTTTGATTTTTGCTTTGCCATTCCAGCAGATCTCTCTCACAATACAGTAAGTAGCCTGGACTGCTGAGGGCCAAGCACCCCACTAGTGTCACTGCTGGATCAGAGGAGTTACAACGGGAATGGAGCTGGCGTGGCATCTGCTTTCAGAATTTATGTGAAAGGCAGCTTCTATTTGTTGAAGTTTTTGGTGGGTGTTTTCGCAAGCTCAAGATTTTTTGCAGAGGAACTAAGAATTAGAGAAACAAAGCTTGCCTTTTTCATTGGGGGAGCTCTTGGAGGGGGTTGGGTTGGGATTTTTTTCTTAAACTGGGACCGAGGTTAACGAAAGGGAGGGATGAAACCAGATTATCCAGCAGTTAGAGAGGGCTGCTGCTTTCCTTCTCTCCACATGCCTTTTGGCACAGAGAGAGACCTGCTGGCATTTTGGGACTGGAGAGAGGAGGAAGAGGATGAGCCCCATACCTGAGCTGGCGTTGTCATTGGCAAAGCAGTGTGCAAGGATAAGTAAACGTAAGACAAACAAATGTGGTGAATCGTTATCATAGCTGATATGCGGTGGGTTCCTTAGCGCTCTTTGTTAACCGTGAACAGAAACAGTGTCCTGTACCCGAGACCTGTGTGGACCCCTTAGTTTGCACCATGTGGTTTCTGTGGCCRCCTGATGGCATCTTGCTGCCGAGACTATCAAGGCAGAAACTCTGTGCAGTTCTGCCTTAATTTTGGAGGACTCTTTGAGGAAAGCTGTTTGGCTTCATCTGTTTCTGCCCTTTCCTTTTTATGTTCTCTCTTTAGGTGTGAAATTTTTCTGTGGCTGGGTTCAAGCCAAGAGCCTCTACCTACCTCCCCTGGTTGCAAAACAGGCCCTCCAGGCTGACCTGTTGGTACGGGTGGGTTAATGCGTTGAGATGAATTAGTCTGATCTATGAAAGTTTTAGAATCTAGACCTTGACTGGACCAGTCTAATTTTTCTTCCTCTGATTTACTTGCTTTTTGCTGCTACTGCAAAGCTGTTGGTACTGGTGACTCCTTGCTTCTGCCTTCTTCAGTCTTTGCAGCCTGTTTGGGGCTCTGGTGCAGTGTGTCGCCTCTGCGGTCGGTAGCTACCCTCAGTCTTAGCTCACTATTGCGTCTTCTACATGACCACATATCCCTTTTTCCACCCTTACCTGTGCTGGTTGTATGTAGGAGGAAGGGGTCGTACCTTAGCATGGGTATACGCAGCCCTCACAGCAGGGGACTCCTGGCTCTGCCTGTGAGATGGAGAATATTAACATGCATCCGCAATAATGGAGAGGCACAAGAGGCTGGTGTGTGCAGGAGCTTTCACTGTCAGAACTGAGCAGATCAGGGCTGAAGGGCCAGATTCAATAGGGGATACATAGAATTCATTTTCAGGCTTCCAAGACAGTGCTATAAACAGGACTGAGGAAGAGAAATGGTCTTAAAAGATATGGAAATGTGCTTGAAAGTGACTTTTCAAAGATCAGTGATATTATTCTTGGTGTCTGAGGCACCCAAATTTAATGAAATACAGAGCAGAAGGGGTTGGGAGGATTCGGTCCAAGTGAAAACAGAATGAGCGTGGGACTGGCAGATGGGAGGAACGCTGGCCCACTCCTTCGTGGAGTTGCTGCTACTTTCTGCTGTTGTTTCTTACAGAAGAGACTTGATAGAGAAGGTACTTAGTGGGGAGGGGGGAATACAGTTGTCTTGTCCTGCTAGAGCATCACTGCCTGTATTTTTTTTCTATGGGGAATACCAAGTATTGAGAGGTAAGCAGCCAACAGCCCAGTAGGTCACATATTGATGGTTTACATCTAATGTAAATTTAGAGCAAATCCATAAACTTTAATATCTGCAATAAGCTATGACTGGCTCTTTCTGAGCAGAGGGGAGAAACGAACAGCTGTAATGTCAGGTGCTGGATTTCCTGGCATGCTTATTTTTGAGATTTATGACTCTTACTCTCTATTTGAGAATTTAGTGGAGCAATTGCTGATCCAGGCATGTATATATGAGAAAATGTCAGTGAGGGAGTAATACATATGGAAATCTTGCATAGAGATGTGGCAAACTGACTGCTGTTAGATGATGAAATAACTACAGATAAATAAAATGGATATCTGCTGAAGTAAGAATTGAGGGAAGAGAGTGGGGGAAGGATTGGGGGAGGCTATTTTTAATTAGTCTGCTGTAGTATTTATTACTGACCCTCCTCCAGATATTACTGCTTCAGACACTAATTCTTTGATAACTGGTGGTTAGTGCTGCACAGGTGCATAGATTTTATCAGAGAGAGCAATCAGAGCTGGCTGAAGAGGTGGAAAACCTGTCTCCAAATATCTTCTCTGTCACAGGCAGTTAGGCTGAAATCAGCAACTTTTATATCTGTCTCTAACAGTGAATCTGCCCCTTATTCCACTTTTCTTCTCTCTGAAATGGGGTGATAAAGCTTCATCTCCATGGTGGGGAGGAGTGTTGTTGGGAGCATAAATATAGTAGTAAACACTGAGCTACCTCAGGAGACATAGGTATTTTGAGAAGCTTTGGGATTGGATTCTCCTTTCTGCTAYGTCTGTCTTGTGCCTGATGAATACTGGCCAGAAACAGCCCACAGAGTTGCTCAGCCCTTCTACAAGTGAGGCTTCTTATAATTTTTGGCTAAATCTTGACCTTCCTCGTTTGCATTTGCCTCTGGGAGTTTGTTTGCCATTGATCCCAACTCATGGGCTCGAGATTAGTCTTGAACACCTTTCTCTTTCTGCTCCTACAAAGAGCTACTTGAACAGTGTGCTGACTCCCTTCTCCTGCCCCCAGATAACATGACGCCTGTCTTGCCTGCTGTGAGTTGTGTGCCTTTTTCTGAAGGTCTGCTTTGGAAAGAATGTTGTACCAAATGTGTAACTTTATGCAGTATGGTTAAAAACCATATATTATTCTCTTATCTTTCTCCATCCCTCTCAACCCCCTGCTTTATCTAAGCCTTTTTTATTGCTGCAAACTCCCTTCACATAGTTTCACATAAAGCTTCACTTCTGAATGTACAACAGTTCTTTCCCATACTAACGTGATAAATTTGCCTGATGGTAAGTTGGTGGCCCGTTTCATGGGGCCCTAGAAAATGGTGCCCCATTTCATGGAGGAGAAAATCCATGTATTTTCCCAAATGTGGGGGAAGTGGGGGAGGTGCCCTCAGCTGGTTTGCTCGTCTCTGTTCTCATTGTGCTTGGTTATTGCCCTCTCTCCCAGCCAACTTCTGATTGCATCTGCCTAGTTCTTGKTTTAGTGAAGAGCGTGATTGAGGGGCCCCTGAATGGTGATTAGCAGTGATCAAACATGGTGGAACATGTAGCACCTGGTGTTCCTCCACTGAAGACCAAAAAGCTACTCCAAGTTTTCATCATCTAAGGTGAAAATGAGTAGAACTGCATCAGCCCCCCCTATGACTTTGCTGACAGCCAGTTTACAGTCAGCCTGCTCCCTGGGGTATGCTTTAACCTAGCTAAGTGTTTCCTGGGGTCAATTCTGTTACTCTTGTACGTGTAAGTAAGTCTTGGAGTGCTTTCTGATTTACTGGAGTGTAAATAAAGTGAGAAGGTCTCTCATTTACGAGCTCACTCATCGGCATATATTAGTAACGCTCATCAGCTTTTGACTGGAACTTTGATAGCATAATTACTCTAAAAGGGTAACACATTCAAAACTACCTCTGTGACTTTGGGAGTTAGATTCCTAAGAGTCTTAGTCACTGTTTTAAATAGGAATCAGGTTTTTAAGCTTCCCAGAATCCTGAAAGTTTTACCAAAAGACTTCTGTTATCGTGTCTTTAAAATGTCAGTTTCTAGGACAAGTGTGGCAGCTCTGCCACTCTACTTATTTCAGGTATTAACTAGGGAGGTTGAAGAAAGCATTCGAAAAATACTATGGCGAATAGATTCCAATAGGTAATCTTACTAGAGAGGTCAAAGATGTAAAAATGTCTATTTTTTGGGCATCTGACAGCAGGGTGGGCGTATGCATATATTTTCAGGTGTGTCTTTAGGAAAACTAGGAAGACAAGAGATAGCCTGGCCTTCACTGTAGACGGAGTAAAACATACGTTTCTCCAGATGCAAATTGGTGTACTGAATTCAAACAACTTGAGTTTGGAACAGTTTGAGTCACCAGGACAAACATGGTTATCAGAAGAAACAAATAGACTAAGAAAACAGTCTTGCGTGTTGTCATATTCATGTTTGCGTAGGTAAGACCTTAATTTGCTTTCAGTCTTAGATTTCTTTTTTAGGGGTGATGGATTACTCTTGGGTACTTGCGATACAATTTTTTAAGCACTCTTGGAACACTTTTAATGATAAGTATATTTATTTTGCATCATACCTGTGATATAGGGACGTGCTGTTTATTTTACAGTTGGGGAATTCAGGAAAGTAAAAGAAAGCACACAGGCTTATATGGGAAAGTCTGGAGGCAGACAGGCAGGAGAGTAGTGAAACTGGATCTCAATTCCCATGAAAACTGCCCAGCTCTGATCCATATTCTTTCCGACAGATTCCTCCTGGGTGGTTGAGGCAGCTCAGGGTATTTCCTCAGATAGATGATGTGGAGTTTTGCTCTTCAGAGGAGGAAAGTTCGGGCTTGGTGAGGGAGGGAGGAATAGAGAAAGAAAATGCATGTCTGGAGGATGATGGGGACCCAGGGACATCTCTCCAGCTTGAGGAGCCACCGCTGCTTCACAGCTATCAAAGTTTCCCAAATGTGGCACCGACTGCTTCATGGCAATCGAAACTCTGCTGCCTTGGCAAACCCCCGCTCTTCCTGTGCCTAGAGCCAGCCCTGCTTGCCTTCCCCTGTTGACAGGGCTACTAAAAGCATCTGGGCTGACTACACTGAAGCCTTCTGCCTCGCAGCTGGAGGCAGATGCATCAGGATGGAGGCTGGTGGGAACAACGGGGCTGGGAGCAGGAGAGGCCCACCCGGCGTAAGGGCGCTGCAAACTCCGCTTTGTCTCTGCGCTGCCTGGGAGATGTCTYCTGCCCCGCTGAGATCTGCTTTCGCTCAGTGTCGAGCCTTTTGGGAGGCACCAGTGTTTCCTTTGGGGTGGTGGAAACTTGTACAGCTTGCAGAACGGATTTTTTTTGTTGTTTTTTTGGTTTTTTTGTTGTATGGTGAACAGTAACAATATGGGTTTTATTTCCCAGAATGTATTCACATTTATAGGATGCTATATTTAAAAAGGAAAAAAAATGAGTCATGGGGCGCTGTGCTAATGCTCAATATTTATGTCTACCTCTTGTGAGGCTGAAGGCAGCGGGAGTTGAGTAACACTCCTGTGAAGTGTTTAGAGGATTTACGGATCAAACTAAAGCCCGCTGAAGTCAGCCGTAAAACATGCTGTGCCTTATCCCGGGCCCATGTTGTGCACCTTGTGCTAGTTACAGTGAAGTGCTCTCCTTGAAAACCCCGCAAGTGCTCAGTGCTATCAGCTTCCCCAGGCCTTGGTGCAAGTGGCAGAGCTCGGACTCAAGCTTGCCAAGCCGAGGGCTGCAGCTGTGCAATGCCCTCACCGCAGTTGCGGAGAGCCTCGGCCGCAGAGCGGGGATGTCCCGCTGCCTCTCGGTCCTGCCGCAGCACCGGTGTCTGGGGCATGCATGGGAGCAGGCACTGCCTGCGCCTCCGCTGCGGTCTGCCAGGCCCTTTGCAGGAGCAGCTGTCCCAGAGAGAAATAAGGTTGTGGTCCACTGCAGTGCAAACTGCCAGAGCTCTCCTTTCAGCGCCTGCTAGGGGCACAGGGATGCCAGATTTTGGATACTTTCTTTTATGGCATGTCATGATGCTATTGAGTTCAGTTGACTTGCATTTAATTAAGTGTAAGGGGGGTTTTTTGGTTTTGTTTGGGGTTTTTTTTTGAAAGCCTCTTAATGAAATACTGGTCTGCCTGAGAGCGCCAATGAATTCAGCTTTCCAAGTGTCTGCCTGCCAGCATGGCTCAGCTCTGAGCACAGGTAGAGTAGGGGTTGGGGCTGGGACTTCTCTACCAGGTAGGCCAAGAACAGATGATGGAGATGGGCTTTGTGCCAAGCTGTGTGAACAAAGTCAGCGAACGAACGCCTGTTGTTACCAAATCTGCATTTTACAGGCACACCAAGTGCTCTGCAAACTCCTCTGCTTTACCCACTTATTTGGGAGGAGGAGTTGTAGAAGAGAGCTGAAAATAATAAAGTGAAATCTTCAGGTTTATAGGGGGGTTTTGAATTTTTTTTTTTTAAGAATGTGTCATATCAATATGAAACTGAGCTTATTTAAGCTTTCTTCAGTATATTTTTGAGGGATATGCTGGAAAACAGAAGGGTGTCTGATGATGTAAGGCTGGTTTGTTGAACCAAATACTTGCTCATCTTGCCACCAAAAGAGGTGGTGAAAAGCTGTTGAATAGGGATCTATTTGCCTTGCTGAAAGCACAAAGCCTAATAAGAAGTCTGATATCCAATAGCTGGAACAATGACCCACCCAACCCAATGTAAAAGGATGCTAATGGCCATTCCCGCAGTGGGAGTCCTATCCACTGCCGCATGTCTCAAGGCGCCCAGTCACTCCAAAAGAGCAAATCAAACAGCACCACTCTGTGGCCATGTATTCCTCACACTTAAATGACTTTATGCAAAGTTTCAGGTTGAAAATCAAGAACTCAAAAACCTAGAAATGCCCAGGTATGGGTTCTTGAAGTAGCTCAGACTCATGTGTGTAAAGTTAGGGACTGAACCATAATGCATTATGTAATCATACCACTTTTTGCTTTCTGACTGCACTGTTCATAAGTAAGACTTAAATTCATGTTTCCATTTAAACTAAAAATGAACTAGCGCTGGCAGGAGGCATTTTCATCTCTAAGCTTGTGAGCTGTGACACAAGTCCCTTTACCAGTTGATTGTTGTGACACAAAGACTCCAAAAAGGTACAGAATGAGGTAAAGTAACAGGATGTAGATGGAATTTAATTTCAGGCTCATCCAGACATTGTTATCAGGTCTATCATCTATACTTAACATACCCAAATAACTCTTGAGTGGTCTGCAAAGACTGGCAATCCAACAGAGATTGTGATCTTCAGAAAATGTATAATCGATATCTTGTGTAATACTTGGTACAGTGCATTAGTGCCACCAGTGTTAGTACAAGATTTGCTGGGGAGGGGACATCTATCTCTACATAGGAATCATGGCATTCAATCCCAGAAGAAGCTGTCAAGGGCCTTCACTGAGCTGGTGCCATGGGCCAATGAATGGGGAAGGGGGAGGTCACCAAAGGAATCACTTCGGCTCAGAAGGACTTACGGCCAAGCTGCAAAGGGGCAGACTGGGAGTTGGTTTGATGGGTGTTGGCTTTAGGTGGGGACAAGAGTCCCCCGCTAATCGAGGAGAAGGAGACATGCCTCAGTGCTCTGGGAAAACCCCAAACTTTTGCAAATTGTTTTTGTGAAACAGCACCACATCAAATATGGACGATCTTAGCTCTCAGAGTAGGAAATGATCTAGCCATTAGTCTCTGTACAACCACAGCTCTACATCTGATGTGACCAGCCATGGCAAACAAGGCATGCATTGCCTGAGCCCATCCAGTGTCCACTCTGCCTCATTTCCACCTTGTTGGTAGCTGGGTGAAGGACTGTAATTCCAGATTGAAAATCTGAAGGTTTACTATTAGCCATAGTGACTGGGTAGGCTTGAATAAGTACTTGCAGCTCTTCCCGCGGAAAATATTTTGTAGCTCAAGGGCAGAACACTGGGAGAGACTTCTCTCTTTGTTTTATGCACATGCCAAGGCCTTTACATTTAGTCTGCAAACAGACACAGTAGTGTGCATGAGGAGCTGAGCGGGCCATTTGCTTTCCTGGGGTTTGGTCCTGTCTAAAAAGATACTGAACGCTCTGGTAAAAAGTTCTGTTGAGCATCGCTTCCTTTGTGCATTCTGCAGTGTGGCTTAATGTGGCATAGAGAGGCTGATAAGATGCTGCATTAGCCCTATTCTGTGAGCTGTGAGTATTTTGTTATGTGAGATTTACCTGTGGAGTATTAAGTTTATCTTCTAAAGTTTGGCTTGCACTGAATGCCTGTGGAGCATGAAAAGTCTTTCATGTTAATCAGTAAAGTTTGCTAAGGGGATATATGATTTCTTATTCTTTTTGCAGTGTAGCAAGTCTGTTTAATTAAGCATGTGGGATTTGAATTATTTAATAATGGAACAGTATCTTTCTASTTTTGTGTTACTAAAGATCTCTGGCAACCCATTTTTATTCCTTGGATTTTAAAATTAAGAACTTCAGAAACTCTTTGAACCTCAGGAGGATGGCTTACTGGATCTGGGAGGGCAGAGAAATAAAACTCTTTTTCTAAGGCCTCCTGAGCACAGCAAGTCACTCCCTGTTGTTTACACACCAGTCTCACAAGAATATGGGAATAAATGTTAAGCTGTCAAAGAAAAGGAGAAAAATCATGTTTTCAGGCGCATACTGCGTAAAGAATTGGTTTGGTTTCATGCTGTGTAAGAATAATTCCTTTTGCAGCAGCAAACACTGGGAGGAATCCTCTTGTTTAGAGGTCAGATTGCCTCCTCCATTCCTAAAAGCCATGAGAAAAATAATAGTGGCTCTAGTTAGCATGGGCTTGGGAAGATTTGCAAGAGATGGAAGAGTAACCAAGYGGTGGGAAGGGACAAAGATGAATCATCAGAGCAGTGAAGGGTTTCCAAACTCAAGAGGTGGGTGGAGGTCTGCCATCTTTAGAGCAGGAAAAGAGGAGTTGGGGAAGGTTGAGGAGATGCCTGCTGGCCTTCTGTGGTGGGGAGAGGCAGGCAGCCCAGAGCAGGTTGTCCTAGTTAGCAATCGGAGGAGGGAGAGACTTGCTGACGGAGGCACTTGGCCCCAGCAAGCTCCTGAAATGCCTCCCAACCTAGAGCTCTCACTCTCCAAGCCCTCCTGACCCCAGGCTAACGTGCACTAATTCCTGTTTTAAGACCAGTGCACTTCAAAAGCTTTGTCAAGTGGGGGGTGGGTGGACACAGTGGGTGGAGCTGATGACCCAAAATATCATTTCCCCTTCCTAAGGCTGGGCGTATACCAAACTTGTGTGTCTGTGTGGTAAAAGAATATGAACCAAAAGTGCTGAGAGATGCAGTGGTTAAATTGAAACATGCTGTGGCAGGATGAAAGTAATCTTGTCCCTTACCAGCCCTTAATGCTTTGGGGCTTTATTTTTATTTTTTTAAGTGGCTGGAATCCATGCCATCCCTATCTATGCTTTTGTGCTTTTAATAGAATTTTATATGCAGAAACATGTCAGGACGCTGTCAGGGGAAGTCATCTCATGTTATGTTACTCAAGCTCACAAGGTCAAGATAAAACATAAGGATATCTATAGTTATCTTTCAGTTCAGATTTTATTTTTGCAGTGTCCTTGACTGTACTGAAGCATATGAAAAAAAACCCTGTGCGGAGTGAATGTTCCTTAGCAGGAGAACTCAGTGGTTCAAAGAAGGGCCAGATCCCGATTTCTTGTTCTTTCTATGAGCCTGATATTTAAAAAGTGATACACAAGAGATGTAGCTGAGTTGCCAAGACTAACTAAGGCTAGCGTTTTGTCTTAGCGGTGTTTAAAAATAATGGCACCCTACAGACACAGGGATGGCAAATGAGACCATATGACTTTACTAGGAGGTAAAGTAAGGTCAGAGCAACACAATGCTGCAGCCCAGTATTTTGAGGAAAAGACCTTGATGTCTCTACTCTGCCGTGACTGCAGCAGGATAGCTGTACATCCTAGCTGTGTGATGAATGGAAGGAAAAATGGATCATTCTAGGCACTGAAGGCAGAGCCTRAGCATTTCTATGAAACTTCTCTGCAGAGGTCTACAGGGGATTAAAACTCATGAGAATCAAAGCAATGAAATGTGTTTATGCTAACACTCTGGAGAGCAGAGTAACTGAACCAAGACGATGCCCTGGCAGAACTAGTCAAGGACCAGGGACTCTTCTTTGAAAGTGGCTCTCACTTTGACCTCGGTAGTCTAGGTGAGCCTGACCTCAAACTCTATCCAGTTACTTTGTTTTGTTCAGTTCCCGCATGGTGTTATGTGGAAAATGACTCTTCCCGTTGGCAGAGTAGAGTAGGAGTTGCGCAGGCTTGTGGGAGCTAGCACACTGTACGGTTGCGCGTGTAACAGCATGTAGCACTGCATAGTTGTCAGCTGGTCAGGGTAGCCACGCACATCTCATCCCCCCGGGACAGCTGTCCACAGAGAATCTGACCCCACAGTTTCTGGACATCTGCTAGTATAATAATAACAATGATGTAACTGTGTGGCGTGTTTCACTGATGGGGATGCTAGAACCTTTATATATGGAAAAAGCAGGAGAAGTTACAGTTCGGTATGGGAAAGATGCTTTGCGGCAATGAGGGGTGTGCTTCTCCCTTTTCCTTTTAATTGGCAAATAGAAGGGATCTGTTTTATTAATGGAGATTTTTTTTCTTTTTAAGTTGTGAGTGATTTTCTGATGTGATTACACAGAATAGTGGTGTTTGGAGCCCAGCTGTGGTGCCTCAGTCATCCAAGGTGCTTTGAGTGCCATAGACTTTTGAGGTATGATTTTTCATAGCATACTAATCTAGTGAAGTGCTGTAGACTCATTTGCTGGCACTGTTTACATCCATAATGCAGTACCACCTGCCAAACCATGGAGCATAATGGAAGTGTTAATGAACGCATGTATATACCCTCCCACACTGCTACCAGTTGAATGACTTTAAAAATTGAGGCATGAGGGTTTAGACTGAACTTAGAAGGAAAAGGCTTAGTGTTTCCTAATGTAGGTCTTTGCTGAAGTTGAGGTGGTGGCCCCACCAGCCATGACCCCAGCCTGCCTGCACAGTTTTGAATCAGTTATTTCTGGCTCTGAATTACCCTCTGGAGGCATCTGTCTCTTTGCACTGAGTGACTGCAGAGGGAGACCACCTAGCTAACCTAACCAGCTGTGGTAGGGGTCTCAAGTTGGGTGAATTGACCTATAGAGTGGTTTCCAAGATGTGTTGACTTTGGGCTACTTCTCTCTAATATATGGAATTATCCAGTCATGACACCAAAATAGAAACCTGAACAACCAAGAGTAAAGCTGAGGTACTAAGCAGYGCTGACAGGTAAATGCTGGGACCTGGTTAACTCTTTTCTGACAGAAAGCCAGCGCTGTGTGCGGAGGGAGCTGTGCCCGACTCTGCTGCTGACTCGCATACACGCAAGCTGTTCCTCTCAGGTGTTGGCAGGGCAAACACGCTTGATAGGAGCAAGGACTTGAGTCATGCATTTTTAAACTCTGTTGCTCAAGGGTGGTTTGGATGGTTGCCCGCTGCTTCCTTAGCACCTGTTTAATGTCTGAGCGTTGAGGTGTGCCTTTGCCATGGGGAGGGCCTGCCTGGACTGGAAGGGAGCACAAGGAGGGCAGCAGGGCAGGGAGCCGGAGAGCAGCCCAGGGTATTGAGGAGAGGAGCTCAGGAAAGGTGCCAGGGTCAGCCTGGCCCGTGGTTGAATGCTGGTGGTGTAACTCACCATGTCCTCAGCTGGGGTTGCGGGGGGAGTTGTGGCGTCGATGCGTGTTGCCTTGTATGGGGCAGAGAATGGGGCTGCACAGCCCTTGGCGCACTGCTTCTCGTCCCCTCTGCGCTCGCAGCTAGCCCCAAGCTCTGCCCATGGCTCCCCTTCAAGCAAGCCTGTTGAATTTTCCAAGTATGGAGTCGCCTTCCCAGCATGTCGTACGTAAATAAGAGGCACATGCTCTTGGCAGCTATTGTAATGAGCCTGGAAAAAATGACTATAGGTCCTAGTCCAGTGATGAGATTTTGGAGTCTAAGTGACAGAGTAATGACACTGACACAGAAGATGCCTAGAAAACAGCCTTCCACACAGTTCTAGGATTTGTAGYCCTTAAATTCTGTTTAAAAATGGTCAAGTATCTGTGTAAACCTGAAGATAGCTGTTCCTTTGTCTTCTGAGTCCACGTTGGCAAAGCTCTGCTAAAACTCCAAGCTTCAGACCTGCTTGGATGTCACCGACTAGCCGGGGTGGGGACTGTGCACTCTTCTGTATCTGTAAACGAGCATTAAATGATCTGCAGGTAAGCAGGAGGACTGCCCTCAACTCAGGAGTCTAGTAAAATTGACAGAGCGCCCAACACAGCCTTTCTTTTGCCCTGTGGCCTAAAAGTGTTGCCAAAAAATCTGTGGTGCTCTGTAGCTCACAGGTAATTCAAGGGAGCATTGGGGTCCATACACATATTTTTCCATAATATGGACAGCAGTAGTCTTTTTGCCTAGAAAGTATGTATTCTTGAGTCAAGTTTTGGAGACTTGCAGTAGAGCAAAGGTTTTGGAAATAGTCTTGAGATCCCCCCTCTTCTCGCTTTCTGTGTCCTCTTCTATTGCCCCCAAAAGACTCAGGCAGCATCATCCTGGGACTTCACAGGACTCACTCATCCCTGCGCGGAAATGCCATTACCAGGGACCTTCCCAGCCCTCAGCTCTTCACAGCTGCCTGAAGAGGTGTTTGCCAGGAGGGGAGGGAGTCTTTAAAAAGCCATTTACATCCCCAAAGACGTCTGGTAGCAACAGTAGAGATGTAAAAAGCATTAAATACCAAACTTGAGCCTGACTGGAAGACAAACTTGGAGCCAAGCACGTTCATTGATTTATGAGGAGGGTGACTGGAATGAGGTGTCCTTGCACCCTTTCCGTCCATAAAGCATGTCCAAAGCAAGCGTCGGTACCAGRCAGTCTCTGCCTCAGCTCAGCTGTGCCCGCGCTCTGCACGGCGTGACGTCCACGTGACCGCAGCATGGGATCGGGCCGAGAATGGCTGCAGCAGCCTGGGCTATTGCTTTGGAAACCTTGCTAAGCAACGTGACAGATTAGAAAGACTACCGAGGGCAGTGGATTTGGAGTCTTTTTATTGGTGTGTCAGCAAGCCGTGATGTGTAGGAGGGAAGCTGCCCATTTCCAGGGATTGTGTGAGCAGGAAGGGCAGTATTGGAGTTGCAATGCACTTCCTCCATGGCGGGCTTGTTCTTGTTGTGTTATCTCTAGCTGGGCAGGGCAGGAGAACATCTTGACTGTCTGATTTCTTGCTACAGTATGTTTAGGTCAGCTTCGTGTTTTCCATGATAACATAGGAGAGGCATTCCTGGCCTCACTAGTATAGAATTTTCAAGAGTAATACAGGAATCCGTYATCCCCTGATGGCTCCCAAGAGCTTTGGAAATAAATGAGTAAGGAAAGGGATGTTGTATTTAACTACACAAGAAGCGATGGAAGTAAAGGTAGCTGAGCCATCCACTTCCTCCATCTCTAGTCTAACGTGCAGGGATGCTTTCGTTTCTTTACGGAACGGTTGGAACAACCTCAAGTGGACAACCCTGAATTAAAATCATACACTTTTAATCAAGGTTTGATAAAGGAATGGCTCTTGTGGAGCTTTCTGTTAGCTTCCAAGTTGCATATCTGGATCCTCCTACAAAACCGCTAGTGGCAGCGCTCCAATTCGGCAGATGATCCAAACCTGACTTAAATGTTTTAAAAAATATCTGGCCTCTACATCTGACTGTTGGCTTGTCAGAATGACAGGAATCTTCTTACATACTTTGAAAAGAGCACTAAATCACAGAGAGAAACACGCTGAGGATTAATGGAGTTGTTGTGGGAGGTAGAGGAGGGCTTGGGGGAGGGAAGTAGAGTTCATTTCAGATGACATTTGTCAAGGTGATTGATGGGTACTGTGCTCTATTTACATGTAGATCAGAACACTGACAAGCACATGCTTAAAAGTAAATATAAATGAACCTTCAAGCCCAGCCAGGCCAAGGGAAAGCTCCTGCCATTCGTTACAGCTCAGTGCTACAGTGAGGGCTCTTCGTTACTGCCTAAAAATTCATTTGGGAGGGAGTGGGAAGGGCAGCCGCCTACCACCCAAGTAATTTTCAGTGACGTGGTTTTTTTATTTTTTTTGTTGTTCAGGCTATAATTTTATGTTTCCTGAAATAACTACCAAGCATTCATCAGGCAGCTACTGCCTTTAGCTGCCTTTTGTGTGAATCTCAAGTGCTTCATTACTCCCCCGGTGAGTTTTCTTTCTCTTACAGTAAATCTGAGCAGCATCTGTGTGGTGGGGGAGGTGATGTGATCTCGGGTTGAAGAGAGAGAAGAGGTCTGGCTGTCACAGAAAGGCAGTGAGGAGTTCAGGGAGTGCTGCCCTTGGGGTCCAGCATCTTTTTGCCCTGGAGGAGAAGTCAAGACACTACTTCCAAGACCTGCAGCTACCTCCCCCAAACTCAAAATCTGTCCAGTTGCTGATCTTTATTCCTGGGTTGAGGATTTTATTTTTAAACAACAGTCAGCTTATGACTTTCTTTTTTCTTTCTTCTTTAATAATGCTCTGATAATGCTTTGATCACTGCTCCAAAAGGAGATGCCTGTAATTTCCTGTACAGGTCTTGCTAGGTGCTGGGCTCCATCAGATCTCCTGGAAGCTGATAGGAGTTGAGAGCACTCTCACCTGGCAGGATTTTTCTTATTAAAAAAATCTCAGAGTTAAAATTTCACTTGGATTCTGAACAGTTTAATGCCTGAAGTACAAAGGGTGTGAGGCGCTGGCTTCCCTCGGGACTGATCTCTTCCATACTGACTTCCCACGCAGTCCAGCTTTCGCCCTGTGCATCCTTTTTGAGGCACTGACTGGGCAGGAAATGCAGCAGACTGGAGGAAACCTGGYTGAGAGTTAATCATTTCTATTTAATAATAATTTGTGGTGGTTGTCCATACACCTGCAGGTCTTGTGGCTCTCAAAGGTTTGGGAGACAGTCGTGCCAACTTGAGGAAGTAATTCCTGAAGTTTGTTCAGCTCTGACCAGCATGACTCTAGGGAGGCAGCTGCCTCCAAAAGGGCATGCGCCGTGTTTCAAGGGTTCTCAGGGGCCTCTGGTCCGAGGGATTGGCTGTGACATATGAAGGCTGAACTATTTTGGTACCTGGCTAGCTTCTCTGGGTGTGTCATGGTGGTTGTAGGGCTCCAGCCAGCAGCCTACAACAGGAACAGAGAGGGAAGTGTTCAGATCTTGAGAGTTTCAGCCCTGGAGGCATTGCACGGAGCTGCTAATGCTTGCAAAGTGGCTGGCTAAAAGGGTGTAAGCAAGTGAGCTACGGCTAGGGGAAGAGTTGTTATTTGCAACTGTAGGAGTAGTTGACAGACTCGGTGGCTGATAGTCTTCCTCTGCCTCAGGTAAGGTTGGTGTCTTCAGGTACGCAGAGCTCTGGCAGGGAAAAGCTATCCATGGATCAAAGCAAGCCAACGGCAGACAAAATCCCTTGGCCATAGGCTGGTCAAATTGGTCAGCATAAATATATATATAAGGTTAAATAAGCTAAATCTCAGCCTGTTACTATGGGGGGCTGCAGGCTTACTGAAGATGTCAGTTTTGGAGAGGTGCAGCAGAGGAGGGAGCTGGTCGTTCCCGCACAGTCCCTGCTCTAGCTTTCTCAAGGTTTCATAACAGAAATGAGCAAGTTGTGTCTCATGTTGCTGTGGAGACAGTAAATCATTGTCATGCTTGGCTTCTCGGTGAAGGAGCCTGTGTCTTTAATTGCACTAACCTCCCCTGCAAGTCAAAGGCTTGAACCTGCACCCATTTGCCTGTTGCAATGACTTTGGCCTGAGAGCTCTGCCTCCCTGAGAACAGGACTGGAACCGTGTATATGAGCGTTAGCATGTCCAGTATCTGAGTTAGATTTTRTTATGGTGGTACATGGCCACACCTCTGCTTGGATGAGCAGAAATTGTAATGCTTTACACAAGCTAAGATCTGCCCCGCTTATATTCAGGATGAGTTTTGCAATGGGGATGGGGGTCAGATACACTATATCCATGCTGCAGTGTCCACTGGGGCTTGGTGGTCCAGTCTCATGGATTTGCTGAATTTCTCCATCCTCAGTACTTTTATATTACTTGGCTGCTCTAGACGGTTAGCTCAGCCCTTCTACTCCAACTCCACTTGCAGACAGATAAATGATGTTTTAAACATCCAGTCCATTCTGCTTCCGYATCCAGTAAGAGATCCATCCTGCAGAGAAGGACTCAACCTCAGTGATGCTCTTGGGTCAGCATTTCTCTTTTTCTTTGCTATCTACCCCAGAAGTAGCCACATTTCTGACTGGCTCAGTGTCTCAGACTTGTGGTGTCCGGACGGGGATCTTGCTGGCATGTATGAAGGAGGCTGTATAAATCAGCCTACTTCCCGTGACTTAAACAGCCCTGACAGCATGCATCAGCCCAGCGTATGAGTTGTTCTTTTGGCTCCTTCAAAATAAACAACTATATAAATTGTAAGATGATTATCATCAGAGCTCATTAGCTTAATACCACATGCTGCTTTGTATTCAGACAATAGATAAAAAAAGGTCTGCGCTTCATTTYTCACAATCAGATTTACAGCAAACACGTTTATCCTTGCTCCCTTCTTTCCCTTTCTGAGGACTGTGTCAGTGCTCTTGCCGAAAAAGCATGCAAATGAGCCCGAGCCTTGTGCACTCGCCTGTAGCGACATAACCAGCTAGTGTAAAGCTCTGCACACCTTTGGGAGCATTTAATGTTTTCCAGCAGGTGACATAYGTTGTTTTTAAGGTTTGATTTATTGGCTKGTGTGGATTATAAGCTCATCAATGCACGAGCTGTCGTCTTTCTTTGATTGTCAGGATAGGGCAGGTGGAGGTGTGGAGGGATTGAAGTATTTGGATTTTGGAGGGCTTTGTATTCCGTACTTGTATGTTGGGAACATGAGACCTGCCATCTCAGTAGAAGGAAGAGCRTTTTCAGGAGGATTACTGAGGTCTGGTGAAGATGTTTCCCTGTCTGGCTTTGGATCCGAGTGTGTCTTTTGGGTTCGGAGGGCACAATAAGGCTCCTTAACAAACACGTGAGGAATCGGAGCAGTTTGGCAGCTGTCTCGGCAGTCGGTTGTCACGCAGTCCCAACCTCCAGAAAGCTCTTCTGTTCCAAGTGACCCAAGTAACGGGCTTCTGCCCTGCAGCAGCCTCCGAAGAGTGCTGCTGGGGAAGGCCGTCGTGGCCTCGAGAGAAAGGCCGCGCTCAGAGGAAGGTGCCGTTTTAACGGCACGCCGAGCGTGGGCGAAAGGGGCCGAAGCAGCTCGGTTCGAATCGCTGCTGATGCCGTAGAAAGGGCCTTGTAGAAACGTTTAAACTCTGCTACCTCCTGACACTCTGACAGAAGTTTTCATCTGCGCATCACCTAAAATATGTTTTTGTGCTCAACAAACCAGCTTACAGCACTTTGGTTGGTTGGTTTTTAATTTATTTTTGTTCCTTACCTGCCTGCCGCCCCCGAATTCAGTTCTGGCTGCTTCTCTACAAGCTGTGTAATTCTTAAATCTGGTAACTTAGCCAGTTTAACCAAACTTTTGCAGACACCTGGAACCAAACGCCCTGGCTCTACCCAKGCATGTGTTGGGCAGAGTCACAGTTTGTCCACTGGGCTAAATATTACCATAGTACTTGGGGAAGTGCTTAATGCAAGATGAGCTTGAGGCTTCTTAGGAGCGAGTTAAAGGGGTTGGCGAAATGTCTGTGAAAATCTAACACTTGTCTGCTGAGCAGTAGCTTGTGGTTTTGTGATGAGGTCAAAAATTCGGCACAAACGGGATATGTTGTTTCACATCTGTGGCCTTTCCCCTACCATACGAGTACAATTGCTCTTTCACAGGGCCTGTCCGGAGGCAGGCAGGGCGCTGACTCCCCGGCACTCCGCAGGGTAAATAAATACGGCTGAAATCTTGGCCATGGGCAAAGCAAAAAAATGCCATCGAATGCGCGGGGGTTGGGGGTGGGTTTTGTCCAAGGTCTCTGTCCTAAGGAGCCTGTGAAGAGTGTCTGACCCTAGCAGAATTGCGCTGAAAGAAAACTTGGTCTTCCRAGCAAAAATGAGCAGTCTCGTTGAAGTTCATAGCTTCCTGCAAGCTTGCAGCTGAGCACGCTGCTTGTCGACAGTGTGATCTTGTGAGACTTTGACGGTTCGTTTGCTACCTCTTCCCTAGCTGTATGTGTAAACAGGAGGAAGTCATTTACGTGCCCCAGAACTGGAATAAGAAACTTTTCCTTGGGATTAAGATGAGGCTCTGAATAACCCAGGTGGAGAGGTCAGCTGGTGCCTCGTCTCCTTCTCCCTGTCCAGCTGCTGTTGCTTGCCATGGAAATGCTGTTCTCAACAATTTCTTCAAAGATAGTTTAGAAAGAAGGTGACTTGATGTTTCTTCTTGCTCTGAAAATTTTGACTTGTCTCAACTTGGGCAAGAGACTTTGCGGTTCCTCATAGCCTCAGTGATCTCGCCTGTGTGATAACCTTCTTTCTCGCTCGTACAGGGTTTTCTGTTTACAGGAAAAACAGTTCCTTTAAATTGAGTTCAAGGAGAAATGTCCTGTACATGATCTTAATTAGAGGTCAAGGCATTCAACCTACGCAACATATGGATTATGCATTCTGCAAGTTATTCCTGTATTTGCAAAAGTCCCTCGGGCACAAGCTGCACCTTGTTATCATACATAACATGGTGCTGGGGAGGAAGGAGGAGAGGAGATTCCCTCATTTAAAAAGTTGAGGGGGTTTTCTGTTATGGCATTGAACTGTGACTGTAGCTGGGGAGTTGTGTGCTTGTCAATAATGTGATTATAATACGGTGATCAGAGGCAAGAAATAGTGAAGAAACGTGTCCTGGTGCCTACCTTGTGGAGAGAAAAAAGCACAAGCGTACAGCATGGTGGATCATTGCAGTTTCATTGCCTTTATACTGGTATGGGGCATCGCTGTGCTCYGAGTGTAGCTCTCGAGGCACGCTTCAGGTCGCTGCTGACCCTGGATATTTCGGGCAGACGTATTTTGGACTTGCAGCCAGAACTCCATGGGCTGTTCTGGCCTGAGGTGATCTTTTTCCCCTAAGTAAAATTTAAGCTCAAACCTGAATGTTCGCAGCTACTTTTGTCTCCTTTCATGTGTTTGCCTGCACGGATGGGAATGTGTGTGTTGGGAGGGAAAAGCTGATTAGTAGAGCTGTGAAATGACTGTGAAAAGCCCTTTCTCAAGGGATGGGGGTCTCCTGTGTAGAACAAGGAAACTGGGACCTCCTAGCATACTAGGTGAAAAGTGTCTTTATGGTTCAGTAATTTGAATTAAACTGAAATAGTGATTTGGAAGGAAGGGACTAGAGAAACCAGAAACTGAACTTTGAGGTCAGGTGTCTTCTTCTGTGTGGAATCAAACCATTAGGGGGTTTACGTTCTTTCCAAAAAATGGTTCACATTGGCTTTTGTGCCTTTTTGGAAATGAAGAGTTAAACATTTTCTTTGTAAAGTAGCAAAAAGAAACAATTTCTGGAAAAATGGTTTTGCTCTACTATAGGCTTAAATAAAATGGGAATAGTCAGTGGTCCCCTGGTCATTGGTGCCCTGAGACATCTCGGCAGCCGGCAGCGAATGGTGTGGAATAGCCCGGTTCTCGCTGCCACCTGTCAGCTTTGACCCAGGCAAGACTTGGCAACATGAAGCCAAGGGTGACTGGAAGGTCACCAGCAAAACCAAAATGGATCGTGGCAGGTGCTGGCGGACGGGCTGCTGCTTGCAGAAGTATCGGCCGGGGCTGCCGCCCGCGCTGTAAGGTTTGCATAAAGAGAGCTGGTATAAAGGAAATGAATTGACCTTTTTTTGAGCCTGATCAGAATTAGGGTGGGTGTTTGTTTAAAAAAAAAAAAAAAAAAAACACTCTTGGAAAATGGAATGGGCACTAAAATTTTGGAGTTGACCACCCCATTTCCTATGTGATTTGAGTAAGCATCGTTGTTGCCTGCGCATGGCGGGAGGGCAGGAGAGCTGCCTTTCCAAGCGGATGTACAAAACTGCTTGCCAGACTTTATTTTGAATAAGCGGTCGCTGTTATTGAATGCTGAAACGGCCAGTTCAGCCAGCGGCTGCCTCTTCTGCTTTCTCAGCACAGAGACCTGGGTTATGCACACACCCAAGTGTCAGTGTCCAGTTGCACCCGGTGTATTTTCCTCCTTTCTTTAAAGAATCGGTTCCTCTGTGGTTTACCCGAGATGGCAGGGAATCTGTGACCACACTGCAGGGGAAGCTGGTCTCCTGACTCGCGCGGCTGTGTCATAGCCACAAAAGCCAGCCTTCCTGCCAGCGCAGCTTTTAAAAAAAATTAAAAAAAAGGCAAAACAAAAAACACCTGTAGTTCCTGGCCTGCTGCCGGCTGTGCATGCTTCTTGGTTTTGTTTCTCAAACTTTAAAATGAGAAAGAAGAAAGAAGCTAAGTGCTTTTTTGTCTGTCAGCAGAGCCCGGACCAGACCTTTAGCTCCAGTTTCATTTATCACAGCCTGTTCTGCGTGCAAATCTGGCACCCAGCAACCCAGCCCCAGAATGTGATGCTCTATTTAATGTTTGCTGTACACTGAGTTAAGCAGTGAAGAATAGCATGGTTCCAGCTTCTCAATGGGATTTGGTCTCTGGCAACTGGAAATTATTTGGAACTTGACAGCTGCATTGACCCGGGGTGATTTTTGGCATGACTGTGTGGGCTCAGTCCCTGTAGGAAGGATATTCAGATGATAAGACTTCCACACACGCATATTTGGCGGCAATTAGTAATCCCTGTAGACAGGGACAGGAGTAAACAAGCCAGAGCAGCGAGGCCATCTGCACTTCTAAGAAGTAATCCATCTGGGTTATGGTAGCGGTGGTTGGGAGCGTAGATGCTGCCGTCCTGTCCAAAAGGACTGTGGACATCAGAGTGCAGGACCAGAGAGGATAAATCCTGATGCACTGCCTTGGCATACTCCCTTCATTCCYGCCCCTGCGTTCCCGGGTGAAAAGACTGTCTTGTGCAAGTTGTCATCTTTTCATTGCCGATGAATGATCTGAGACGATCTCTTTCTCCAGCAGGTTTAACGTACCAGAAGCATGGCTACAAGTGCCGTTCCCAGCGAGAACCTCCCCACGTACAAGCTGGTGGTGGTCGGAGATGGTGGTGTGGGGAAGAGCGCTCTCACCATTCAGTTTTTCCAGAAGATTTTTGTGCCAGACTATGACCCGACTATTGAAGATTCCTACCTGAAACACACTGAAATAGACGGGCAGTGGGCAATTCTTGATGGTGAGCAAGCTCCTCTCGCGTTACTCTTTCCCTTCTAACTGCACATAAGCCCAAATGGACCTCAGTGGCTTTTACACCATGCTGTGCCCCTGTGGTCCTCCTGGTCCACAGTAGGCTCTTGGGAATTCTAGTGCAGATGGTCCCATGAGCTTCTGGATTTGGTTTGCAGACGGCCTCCAGTAAAGCTTCTGCTTCCAGGTGTGGTGGTTCCAGTTCTGCACAGTATTGCTTCTTGTGGGAGCGTGAAAAGCTATAGATCGTCTAGTGTGGTGGTTTCCAGACTCCTTGGATTTGTGATATATTGTCAGTCCTCAAAATAACTGAGGGGTGCCTCTTTCAATCCTCTGCAGTTAATAAAAAGGGTTAGGTAGYGTTATGTAGACAGGCTGCGTGCCACTCTGGCCACCTCCTCTGTAACAGTTCGCCTACAGAGCCTTCAGCGAGGCTGCCCTATGCTTGAACAGCACTAGGAGGAAGAAAAATACGGTATCGTTTCTTTTTAAAACTGTGCTTTCTCCTCTGGAGTGATGCTGAGTTCAATTTGCTGCACCAGTCTGGTGAAAAACTCCCCCCAATCTTGTTAGAATATAGTTTTTGATCTGCTGTTTGCATAAGGACTTGCTGTAGTAAGTTAAACCTCACCAGGAAACAACCATCCCACAGCTTTGCAAACTGAGAACTTCACAACGCGAACTGTAGAGTAGGTCTGTGCACCAGCACCAAGCTGCAAATGGCATTTGGGGGAGGTGTCCACAACGTTATACTGTTGTGAGGTGGCTATTGCTAATGATGCTTCATTGTGGTTCAGCTTATCCCCTGGGAAATAAGAGTAAGTGGATAACTGAATGAGGGTTATAACCAGAAAGAACATTTAATGAAAAATGTTATCCACTGATAGTGAAGAATTATAACACCTCTTACCTCCCAACATTCAAAAAAATATATATGCTATTTGATTATGCAGGTGGGGGTAAAACCCTATATTCCTTAAAACTGCAACTTATTAGTTTGTGCTGCAAAAGACAGACTGACCAGAACTGTTTAGTGAGTACAAATGGCCCTCCAAGGTCTGTAAAGAACAGCCTTAMCTCAGTATTTTAAAAACCCTTAACCCTGCCAAGATTTGTTCATTTAAATATATTGGTAGTTGATCACTGATATGGGGGAATGTTTGTGAAATCGGTGCCTGAATGTGTCGCATGGTGTCATCTGCATCAGTGACGGCAATTCTCAATTAACCATCACGTATAAGGTACCTATGTAATCTTATTTTTTAAATGTCAGCATTGTATAAAAGAAAGAACAGATCCTGCTGTAAATGAAATCTCTCTTGTATGTCTCTTTAGTGCAGAATCCAGCCCTCTAAAATGAACAACCTTTGTCTTTGCTGGTGTGCTCGTATTCTGATATAACATTACCAGCTGCTGTACACACTGCTGTTGGTCAAAAGAGTGTATTTGTTGTAGATGATTTGGAAGAAAAAAAATGCATCTTTAACTGAATATTTGGAATCCTTGTTTATTCAAGGAGGGTGGGGAAATGACCTGAGGTGGGAGTGGAAAAAGAGGCTTTCTTCCAAGGAGCAGAAATTTAACCATTTGTTTTAATGAAAAAGCCTTTTTTTTTTTTTTTTTTTACTCACATGGAGTTTAATGGCTCTACTGAGGCTGAATTGAATTCAGCTGTGGCTGTGAATGGCATGCCGGGAATCTCTGAATTTCAGAGTTCTTCTGCCCACAGATATCTTGCACCCATAGAAGTAAAACTGTGGTTTCTCCTTCCTACTGCATGAGATTTTGAACAATCACAATTCAGTCATTAGGTCAAAGAAAGGGAATATTTTTGTTTGGGACAGCATGTGATCTTTTACCATCTGCCCAGTAGAAACAGGGCATAAAGACTGACTATCACATGTGTCTTTTGCCATGGTTCTCTGTCAGAGGTTTTGGATCTCATGGTTTTGGAGCTCATCCTGTTCTCAGAGGTCACCATATACTCCAGCAGCTGCTCTTGTCATGGCTAAACATGGTTGCATGAGTCATTTATGATATAAAATTAGGGAGACACATGATGAAAAGCATAAAGATGCATCGTGATAAATACTAGGCTGTCCAGTTGTCCTTCATGGTCAAATCCTTTACAGACATATTTCTTCCAATGGTTGATGGGGAAAGGAAAGGGGAATAACCAAAAGAACCATTTGCCTCACCCTGTCTGCCCCCAAAATAGGAACTGGTTTCAGAGGATGAGACTACCAAGTGAAGCCTCAAGTGAGGGGCTTCATAAGTTTCTAAGTTTGCAGAAATAGTAATTAAAAACCCCCCAAGTGCATCAGCATCCAACAACTTGATTAAGAAAAAGAAAACACAGTCCATCCCCCCCCCCATGCTGTTGGCTGAGCAGTTCTGTGCAAAGCAGCTCTAGCATTTAGTATCTGCAATAGCATCCTAGCATTATGTTGTAAAAAAAACCTTTGTGCTAGCCAGCTTGCATAAAGCATTTGGCTTCTCTCCATAAAGACCTCCACCCACCCTTATTCAATAGTACTAACTGGCAGCAAGATGAAATGTTTGACTTGCATTTTCTTCCTTTGCTGAAATCTCTCACTGAAAGTGGACTTAAATGGAATAGGCTTTTATTTCAGATTTTAGAACTTGGAGCCAAACCCAAATTCAAACTCCTCTATTACATATTTGCTCTCTGGCATGGGCAGGTCTCTGTGTCTCTTTATTTTCTTATCAAAAGGCTGTGATAGTTCCCTGCCTCCCAAAAGACAGTGAGATTTAATGCTTGGTTTGTTCATATTCAAAACTATACAGGGTACTGAGTGGAAAAATGCTTTATTGGTGGTCTTAGGCCAGCTTTATAAGACCGTTATTGCAGTGTTTGGAGGACAAGTGTCACAGAGTGGAGCAGGGCACTTTACTCGAATGAGGGATGCACAGGCAATTCATGGCTAGCCCTTGGTTTTTAGGATGCTGCCTCCCCAACAAGGCTTTAAGATCAGCCTCCCATTTTCTCTGCATGTGTTATCCTCACTTATTTCCCGCTGTTCTTGCTGAAATTAGCATGGTGATGTGCTTGGTTAAATGCAGTCRCACGCAGGTGCTGTATAGATGCATCAGGTCAGAATTAAGTGGGTGCCAGGGTTAATCTGCTTTGATTAGCTGTTGCTCCAGTTGAGTTGCTGTCATTAATTTTGTACACTCCTTTCTGTGTGCAAGCTAACTTGGCAATCAGCAGAGAATTTCTTCTTACATGGCTGAAAAATGCCAGTCTGGAATTATTAATCTGGGCATGAAGCTGAAGTCGACTACATTAGTATGGCAAAAATTCCTAATGGTTCAAAATTCCTTACAGTTCATAAGCCATAGACAGATAAAAAGGTGGTGAGGAAGAGGAGGGGAAGAGACTATAAAACGGTCACTAATGCATCTTGGGCATTTCTATGAATTGGGCTTGACCTGGTGAGACTGAGCTTCTACCCCCATGTGCTCTCAGGGCTGAACACTTAGCTGTAAGTGGAGCTGTGCCACTTGATCCCAGTTAGGATCTGACTCTAAAATTTCCAACAGTCTGCTAGGGGAAGCAAGAAATTGTGCCTATGGATTGGATGAAAGGAGGTTGTGATCTCCTCTTCACTTTCCTTCCCCCCAGTATGAGTTAGATGCAACATCTCCCCTTCCTCCTGCATAAATTCTAGTCCTGCTGCTAGGACAGTTTAAAATTAAAGAGATGAAAATGGTCAGTTCTCTGAAAACCAGCTCATGTTGATCTGTGTATTTACCTTTCATCTATGTGGTCTAGTCATGGGGACTTCTTGCATAAGTCTGATTTCTAGCTCATCTGGCTTCTTAGAAGTCTTCTTCCTACTACTGAGCTTCAGTTTTCCTTTTTCTTTCTCATCCCTTTTCTTTTTGAGCTCCTCTCCTAATCCCTGGGCATCCTTACACTGGGCTGGACCTGCGCAGTCCTGTTGTTCGTACCCTGGGAATAATGACAAGTGCTAATCCTTCCCCTTGTGCCCTCACTCTTCATCATTTCCACAGTGTCTTTCATGCATCTCTTTCTGCAGAGGGTTTCTGCTGCTAGTCATCTTGGGACAGGCTGTCTGCTTTTTTACTTTTCTCTTCAAGAAGCTTGGGAACAATTCAACCAGGAGGCCAGAGAGATCGAAGGTCACTTTAGCCTYGCAGGCAGAGGGTTGGTTTGCGGCTTGCTTTCTTTTTCTCTTCAAATTTTGGATAGCGTCATTGAAAGAACTAAAATGCAAATTAAGTTTATACTTTTATTTTCTTATTTGTGCATACAGTATTTTCCCTCTCTTAATTGTTTGGATTTTGCAACCTTGAAAGAGGGTTTTTTGTTTTGGGTTGTGGGGGGTTTTTTCCTGCCAGGAAAATTTTGATGTTGCAACATGGAAAACACAAGGCTTTGAATACTTGCCCTTTGTTAGAGAAGGAACTCCTTTAAGGACTTGCATCTTTATTCTGTTTATTGATGTGGAAGTCTCTCTTCTGAAGGCCCCTCTTTTCTTTTTCCCTAAAGAAAGGGCAAGAATTCAAATACTTGGGTTTTCCATGTTATAACATCTGTGTATTTAGTTAGGGCACAGAACAAGGGCTCACAAAAGCCCTAGTGTTTCCCYGTCTCATGTTTTTCCCTGTGGAGGGCTCACATGCCGAGGGCAGTGTGGCCATATCTGCAAAGGAGTCAGCAGCATCAGTGACCAAGCGCTTGCTTCTCCTTGCTCGTGGTACGGGGACCTCCGATACGCCTTGGGGTGATTCAGTGTACAGGAATACAGACTATAACTAGGAGCCCCCTACACCCCATCCACTCAGCACCTAAAATACCAATTCCTCAGCTGAAGCATGGGGAGGCTGCCCTCTCCCACAGAGCTCCTCGTCAGGGCACAAGTCCAGGAGCATGAAGACTGTGTTGATGGCCTTCCTCAGCTTGAAAGTGTTTGGGCTGACTTGTCAATTCATGCCAAGTTTTCACTTGACTTTAACTGTCAAGCTGCAGGATAGCTGGGAATGGAGTTTCTTTCCAGCCCCATCTTCTGAAGCAGAGCTGCTGTGCAGAGCAAAAAGCAAGATTCAGACAGAGAAAAAGCCAAGAGGAGTCTGGCTTAGTGAGCCACTGCTGACAGCGTTCCCCTGACAGTGGCACGTTCCTAGTTCTGCTCTTTGCTCCAGGGACTGTTTCTGTATTTCACATTAAGAAGTGCCTGGAGTCCAGCTCTTCTGTGCTGCTTTTCTCCCTGACACTGTGAACCCCAGATTCCTGTCTGCGTGGGGACCCATCCAGTCCCTTAAAGGCTTGCACATATATAGCCAAAGGGATTTCACTACAGAGTACCTGCACAAATCAAGTTATGCCCATTGTGCTTGTTTCTTCTGAGCATGAGATTGAGGTGGGCACAAACAACTGCTTCCTGGCCCTGACCTTCTGTGGGACACAGCCGCATTTCTGGGTGCTGAAAGGCAAGGCTCTCCAAGAAGCATAAAGAGCTGCTTTCATGACTGGTTGCAGTGATGTGCAAGTCCCTCCTTAGAGTAGGCCACTGGCTTCTGATTTGAGCTGTTAAGCCCAAAGGCTGAATGATGGAAAATGTGTTTAGCCTACAGTATTTTTCTGGGTGTCTTCAACTCCTTAGATGCCGGGGCAGTGGAGATGCTCTCTTGAGTTGGTCTACATACATAACTGCCCACCAGTGTAAAGTTAAGGGCATAGGAGGGAATTTTGCCTACGTATGAAAAGAGAAGAGGAACTCAGCTGGACAACCAGATCTGAACTCCCTTAAGGTTGGGAAGGCTGTTTTGAATCTGAACATACGTATCCAGCCTACTATCTAGAAAAAGTAGTGCCATGCTTTAGGTTTCCTAGTGAATATGTCTCTGCCCTTGTCTTAAGTTTACATGCCTGTGTTCCCTGGGTGGGCGCTCAGAGCGCTCTTGGTTACAGTGCCACATAAAAAACATGTATACCGGAAGCACAAAGTGCTTCTGTTTCGGGCTACAGCGATTCCCAGGCTGCCATGTCTGCCTGGAAGTGCTTTCTGTAAGCAGCCAGGCTCTTGCCTAACCCATCAGGATTCAGAGGAAAACGGGGTGTAAAGCTCTAATGGGGCAGGATTCAATTAGCGTAGAGTTCATCACAACAGTTGTGGTCGCATCCACTGAAAAGTGGAGAAGGAAGCTATCTTGTTGCTCAGCAGCCTCTTACCCATGAAGCCAGAGACCTCAATGCTGGGTGCGCTTAGCCTAATTGCTTGCAGGTTTTTCTCCAGCTGATTGCACGATAACTCTGTAAAATGACGTTTCCATTGCCTTCATTGAATGGCTATCGCTACTTCAGACATAGTCATTGGCTTTTCTCTCTTCACTCTTCACCCAAACACTTTCTTTAATGTGCCTCCTTACTTCCTCTTTGGTCAAGTTTGTGGGAACTTAACCAAGTTTGCTCTTGGAAGTCCTTTTCCATGTATTACACAGTTTATGAATTTGATTTCAGTTCTTGGAAGAATGAGGTAGGGGAAAACCTGCTGTGCTTTGTTCCAGGCTTATTTCCACGTTGGCTTTTATGTGTTGCCAGTGTGGCAACTGCCAGTAAGAGGCAACTGCTGATTTAAAGAATACCAGAGGAAGAGAGTGCTTGCAATTTTTCTCTGCTTTCTCTCTGATTTTTCTATGTCTTCTGGCATCCAATCTGTAGAAGCTGGGATTTTGAAAGAAGGTGAATGCTGGCTAAAATCCCAAATCTTCTAACCCCTTTGGGAAGCCAGTCAAATCACCTCCCCCTTTCTGCTTGCTACTTTCCCGTTGCCATATGCAAGAATCTTATAGAAGTTTTTATGCCACAAGATTACTTTGGAAGTTTAAGTAAAGCTGCTAGCACCTGACCCTTTTTCAGAGCTGATGCTTTCCAGGATATGGTCCCATTCTGTGTACAAAGGATCCAGATCACTCTCTCCTCTCCCTGAATTTTTTCACAATTTATGTAGCACAGAACTGTTAGGATTGTGTTTTTTCATCTTTAGAAGAGCTTGCTGAAAGTTAAAGCAAGGACATTTTTTGGCCAACCACATGACACTTAACTTTGCATGAATAACCATCCGAGATTAACTTTAACCTTCACTGCTGCATGTCTTTTTATTTCCAAAGTGCTATTGCCGAATGCTGCCTGGGCTTGCTTGCCTTTCTATGAATACTGTAAGTGAATTCCCTTTAAATAGCAGCTGCTGATGCAGCAGCTCTGCCTGTGTTTAGTGCGATGCCATGGCAAACATCCAGGCGAGGCAGGAGCACAGCGCCGTGCTGTCGGTCTGGTGTCCGTACAGCCCTCGGCGCCCTCATAATTTCAGACCGCAGTGCCCAGGTCCTGCTGTCTCGTGGAGCGGGGGGACAGGAGCTGCGGTTGGGTCTATGGGTGCGATAGAAATGGGAGAGCTGGGGGCCCTTCAGATGTTTCATGGGGAGGTGGACAGATTCCCCCAGCAGGACAGAAGACAGCAGGAGCAGCACCAGAGGTCATGTATGTGTGAGAGGGATGGGAGCTGGTGTGCTGGTGTCAGCTCGGAGACCTGCCAGCCCTGCCCTGATGTTGCGTCCAGCTGGGGCGAGAGTCAGATGAGGGCAACCCAACCTCTCTTTATATGTTGGGTGGATAGGAAGGATTAATTTCCTCTTCCATCCTAGCCACATGGTCTTGGCCTTATTCCATGCTAGCTCTTCTGCCCAGGGCATACAAAATCACCAGTGCAAGTGGTGTGTTTGGGTTGCTTTTTTTTTTCTTTTTTCCTTTTTTTCGCCTTTTTTGTACAGTCCTTAAGATTAGCCTGTATGCCCTTGAGCTGAGACCCTTGTTCCCTAGCTTTAGAGGAGTGGAGCTGCATAAAAGGCTACAAAATGACACCCGTGGCTTTCCAGCAAGTTCAGCTACTCAACAGGCAAGCCCAAAGCTCAGGGTCTTTGCAAGAGTCTAGAAGCTCTTCTCATTGCAGAGGATCCTGGAAACGGCCATTCACGACAGAACAGCTGTGGGAGACAGATGAACACGGTGACAGTTTTGGAGGGTCAGCCATTACAAAATACGGTCTCCAGGTCCTCCGGCACAGCTGCCTTTCCTCTAGACGCAGGTCTAGCACGTGGGCTGTGTTGTGGGGCACGCTGTTCGTTGTGTATGGTATGTTTGGCATGTCAGCACGGCCAGCCACCTGTGCTGATTCAGCAAGTAACACCAACAGCAAAGTGGGCTTTATCCTGGCCTCATCTGAAAGTCAAGGCAGCCTGAGTACCTGTCCCTACAGGGAGCATCTTGCTAATAATGTGGACCTGCTCAGACTAGAAAAACCTGCGTGAAACTGCTGCTCTGTCAGCAGTATTCACCTGTTGCACAGTCTCTGTCCACCAGTTCCCTGGGCTTTCCCTGTCACTTGTGGGTAGCAGATGCTACGATGTGGCTGTTACAGCAGAGATGGAAACAGTTTTCCCATCCTTCCCAACAGGCTGGGAAGTGAAAATGTTCCCAGTCTTCCAGAAGATCCTGCGTTTGCCTCTAGGATACAATGATGCATGTGGGCATTTACTTCAGAGCAGCCAATGCCCTTTGAGTTCACGCCTTGTTTGTACTGGCATAGCCTAAGCTGATAACTCCTGTAGTCATTTGTACCCTCCTCCTGTCAGCCAAGATCCTGGAGTTGCACTGAGCTGAGGCCCAAGAACTGGTACTGACGATGTGCACCTGTATGCGATATCTATCCAGAAGGCAGGTGCAGCTTCTGCTGGATGTGGCCCATGCTGTAGCCGGTGGGATGCCTACTAGACAGAGTAATGGAGAAGCAGTGATTTAGGGTCATATTAGGGAACAGATTAATCTACTGGGCAACAGCAGTAAGTATCCATCTGGGTTGCCACCCAAATGGGAGCGTTTAGGGAATTTGATTCTAGGTCTAGGCATCCTCACTGGCTGCCCTGTAACACAAGCCTATGCACAGACACACGTCCGCTGTATAGCATAAACAGGTCACTTAAAGCTTTTCCTTCTCTTTTAACTAGCTTCTGAATAGCAACATACAACTTGGGACTAAATATTTAGGGGCGTCCCTCAAGGCTCTACCATCTTGCTCTGAAAGCACAGAATTGTGTGGAAATAATATCCACGCATTGAGAAAGGGAAGATAACCTGGAGTAATATATACATGCATCTCCCAGCTCTACTACACCACACAGTTCTTAGATAGTCCCTGTCATTTAAACTGGCATTTACTTACTCTTCCAATCTTGGGTTTTCCCGTGCAGGGATCAGAGAGCTGGAAGAGGACAAAACCAAAGGCTACCAGATATTTTGAGCCATACTTGCCAGAGGAACAACTCCCCTACCTAACTGCAGTGGTCAGTTTTTGATGCTTTGAGGGAAAGTAAAATCCACACAGTCCTTGTCTTCTCAATTGCTAGCATAGATGACAAAGTGATGTGTGGGGGTCTGGGGGCRCTTTTCACTTTGCAATGAGAAATCAGCTTGTCTCTCTAACTTGCTTTCCTCAAATCTTGCAGCCTTCAATAGGACTAAGGCCAGTGGAGGTAGAAATGCGATGTAGGGCACAGAGCAGTGACAGCAGCTACAGTTTCTTGTAGTGACTAAAAACCTTCATCTCTTCTGTCCTAGTTCTAGATACTGCAGGCCAAGAGGAGTTCAGCGCAATGCGGGAGCAGTACATGAGGACAGGAGATGGTTTCCTTATAGTCTACTCTGTCACAGACAAGGCTAGCTTCGAACACGTGGACCGGTTCCACCAGCTGATCCTCAGAGTCAAAGACAGGTGGGTGCCACAGACAACGGTGCTCCCTCACCCGCCGTTCCTGCACCTCTGGGGGCAATGCAGTATGGGGGGGTTGCCTTCAGCCTGCTGGGTGTCTTGGGACAAACCCTTGCATGCTCTGTGCCCTGGTTTTCAGACCTATATACAGGAAATAAGAAATAGTTTACCTTCTCTGATTAGCATTTTTTATATGGACAAGTTCAGCAGAACCTTATGATGAAGTGAAAATGATATTGGAAGGGAAATACTCCAGCCAGAGTGTTCCTAACAGTAGTGTGAAAAAGGAAGATAACACTCCTTTGAAGGTAACCAGTTTGGCTCTGAATAAGGAAGAGTGATGCTCTGGGCACAACACAGGCACTTAGGAAACTCCCGTTGAGAGTCAGCAAGTGTTTATTCAGGCCTGATCTTTTTGTGTGTCCTGGCAGCACCCTTGGTTTCCCTGGCTTCAGTATAYGCCAAACAAACCTTAAAAGGCCTTACATGATATGAGGCTGCRAGCAAACGTCTTCAAGGGCAAAACGCCTCATGTCAGTCAAAGGCCAGCAGAGGAGAAATTGTATTTCTTAATCGGGGGCATAGTGCAGTTAACTCATTGTGCTCTTTAGCATCCATTTTCAATGAATGAATACGCTGTAATATCCATCTCTGCATGACTGGGGAAAAAGCAAGATGTGTACCTTGCTACTCTCCTTGTGAACATGCTGGAGAAGGTAGTGCTGGAAGTTAAATCATGGTAAGCAAATGCATCCTGGCAGGCTGAAAAGGAAACTCGGGGCTACCAACCAGATAACTCCCTCTTCCCATCCTAGTTCAAGAGATGAATCTAGTCTTACTGGGTGGAGTGTGAATTAAGCCCTTAGATGTCTGCAGCTTTAAAACACTTAGTTTTTCCATTCATAATGGCTTTTAATTATGGAAGTCATCAAGCAAAGCCACCAGAGGGTTYAGTCCTTGTTGCTGGCTTCCTTTCACAGTTCTGAATAACTTCCCCACAGGAAGGGTGGACTCGTATCATGTGAGGTTCACAGCTGACAGCTCTTCCAGTAAAGCATCCAAAGCAGAGCCCACAAGGGTGAAAAGTAAAGGAAAACCCACCCTTTGATTTCATCTAAATGAACAAAAATGTCATTCAGGCCACCTCCTCGATATGGACAGTGTTGTCCTCACTGACAACTTAGCTTGGGCCACAGCTGAATATGGCTTTGCAAGTTAAAGAAGACAGGACAGTGTTTCCTGTAACCTGCCCTGAACAGATGTTGCTTTTATCTAACTTCATGAAAATAAGATGTGGTATTCATTGTTTTGTCTCGGACTGAAACTTTTACCCCTCCTCATGCCCATAAAAACGTAACAGCTAGTGTGTGAGAACCAGGAAGTGAAACAGGCTGGTGAAATTGTTTTTGTTTCCCGGCTCAATGCGACTGAAGTGCGTAAAGCAAGGAGTTTAACACTTCATCTAAAACTTGAGATTGTTTAGAAAATCACAGCAATAGTAACAGTGTGAATCAAGAAAACGTCCTGCCAGGCTTGCACTTAGCTGGGAACAGAGCATAGCTGAGGTTTTCAAACTAGCAGGCAGCTTTGGCGACTTCACATCTAAACGAGTTACAGTTTGCTTCTTCAGCAGAGTTGCTTGAAGCTTTTGTCCTGTTTCTTTCCATATCCTTAATTACAGCAGAACTTCCAACTGTAGTAGCTTTGTCCATCTAGCAGTCGTACAGCTCACGACAGGGAACAAAGTGCCCACCGAGTTTTTATGCCTGATGTAAAGAAAACAAATGACATACTGTCCAAATGTGATTCCTCTCTTACCAATGTGAACAAGGCAAAAGAAATCAAGTAATTCAGACAAGCRAGTGTTTTGCTTCGGAATAATCAGAGTCAAGATATATCAATGCTCAGGTTTTAAAATTAAATCCAAATGATCAGAACGAATAACTGTAAGACTCATTCAAATGCAGAGTGCAATACAGTGCATTCCTGCAATACAGAGCAATGGGGCAACATGCCAGAGAGAAGATGGAGCTCCTATCTGTCTCAATGAAAAATGACACAGAAACTCTCTCTGAAAATTTAAAGTTACTCAGCAAAGTGTTTTACATCGAAATGAGTGGTCAGCTGGTCCTTACACCCATAAAATAAGCTCTGTTAAAGCAGAGGATACTGGAATCGTTTTAGGAGGGTTTAAAGATAAATATAAGAAAATAATATTGCAGTTACTGTCAATTATCACAAGACACCCCATCACTACTAGCAGTTAGTAAAGGAGAATTGTATCAGCTGAGGGCCTGGCTCACACAGCTTGTCAGGAGAGACTTAAACATGGTGTGCTGTGGACAGATGGGTCACTTTTCAGGCACTGGCTGAAGGCAATCCCTTACATGCCTGATAAAGAAATATTGAGCGTTATTACAGAGCTAGATGTTTTTGGCACAAAAAGGCAGTTGGTCATCTGGTTTTGGCTCCATTATTAGAAGCAGAAGATGGTAGGTAATAGTGTTTGGAAACTCTGCAAGACTCTGCAGTTCCCTCCAGCCTCCTTCCAGCTACCACCGCCAGTCCCTCAGTTTGTTAGGGTAACAGCTGATGGTGATGCTGTCTTTTTTGCCCCTGTTTGGCATCCCCCGAAGTGCCAGCCCCCAGAGTCTGTCTTTTCTTCCCCCACTCTTGCGATTGGGGCCCAAGTGCAGTTCCTTTCCTTCACCAGAGCTTCACTAAGGGCYGTCCCAAAGAGGCCCTCCAAGACACCTTTTAACCTGGCGATGACTAGCAGCTGCCAAGATAYGTGCTTAGCAAAAAGCCTTAACTGTTGTAAGAGAGTCCCATTTTCCTGCCCGAAATCTGTCTCTGTGCCTAAGCTAATTCCCTTTTACATGTACAGGCTCATTCTGTAGTTTTTCATTCAGTTGGATCTTAGATCTCAGTTATTAGACTTTGAAAAAATGGCARCTCTGCGAAGTCCCTGAAGTGCCTGCAAATAAAGGTGAATGTGTGCATGCACGCAGGTTGTCAGGCTAAATTTCTCACACAGGTAACACATGAACGTGCACCTGCAGCACAGCGTTAGGGCTGCTGTGTGATTTTTTGATCTTTCGTTATATTTCTTGATATGTATGTGGTATCTCTGGAGCTGGAAATGTTAGATGGCAGCATTAGAAAGTGAAACTTTCACTGAGCATTTTTTTTATTGTAGTCTGCTAATAACTTGGTGGTTGTTGTTGTTGTTTTTTCCAGAGAGTCCTTCCCAATGATTTTGGTGGCAAACAAAGTTGATCTAATGCATTTACGGAAAATCACCAGAGAGCAGGGAAGAGAAATGGCAACAAAACATAATGTAAGTTTGTGGGATTGTTTAATTGGTTGTTATAAGTCCCATTTCAGGCATTCAAAATTGAATTCGCTACTCATTTGAAGCTGAGTTAAAGTATTTCTCTTACAATCACACATTAGCAATTACCGTTTCAAATGCTGCAAAGCAGGAGCTGTACCGTCTCCTTTCAGTCGGSCCAGTTCATCGCTGAAACTAGAGCCTCTGCTGCACGCCAGACTSTAGCAAAGCTGTGACCATCAGGAAGCCGCATGTACCGGCTGTCTGCGCGTGGCGTGAAATGCAAACCTTCAAAACGAAGGGAAGGCAGCACACCCTCCCAGGGCGAAAAGGCAGAGGAAGCAGCTAGGCGGTAAAGCCAGGTGTCCGTCCGTATGAAGTCAACGTGTTGAAGACAATGAAGTTAACAGGGTGTTGTAAAGCCTATATAAATGTGGCCCCCTGTGTGAGCTCTTCATCGCTTGTACTGTAGTTCAGCCCAAGAAATTGGTCTCGGATTGGTATAGATCATGCGATACTCCCCTAATCACCTCTAAATGCCTGTAGTCCTGAGCACCCAGAGGAAGGCAGCAACTCCAGTAGAAGGAACTTAATGGAAAGGTAAAGGCGAACAAGCCCGAGGCGTTTTGGCGGCTTGCTATGCCCAAAYGGCAAACTGCGCTACGTTTCTAACGGGAGTTCAGCAGGGCGTGCTCATTGCCTCGCCTCCCCMAGGAAGATGATTTCTGTAAGAGCCAGTCCACCTAAACGGCAGCGTAACATGTTGCACCCATCTGTACGCACGCACTTGGGAAAAAGGCCACGTATGAAAATACCTTATCGGAAGGCAGTTTTATAAATCTGCCAGTGTGTTGGACAAGCACTCTAGAAGGCCCCATCTGGCTGTCAGGCTTTGAAGGAGAAGATCGTTTTACACTTAACGGGGAATTGTAGTCATGAAATATTCATGCAGTAGTCCTAATAAAATGTGGCAAGCAAGAATTTTTGGCAAGTGCTAGGCTTTCAGCAACCTTCAGCTATTTTCATGTCTGCAAGCAGCACTCAGTGGAAAAGAACATCTGACTAAATGAGGTCTGTGATCATTCTTCCCCAAACCTGGAACTTTATTGGAGCAGCTGTTTTGTATGTCACTTATTCCGTATCTTTTGTAAGCGCTTGCTGACCTTTCTGTGAGTGTGAAGTTGTTGATAGTGGTGTCAGGACAACGCTTTATATACCTGTATTCCTCTAGTCTCTTAGGCATTTAATTTCTGCAGCCTTTTGGGGTTTTATTTTGAAACTAGTTTGCTTAGAAACGTGTGAGCTGTTACTAATATCTTTTGTAATTCACTTCTGTCCTTCAGATTCCTTATATAGAAACTAGTGCCAAGGATCCACCTCTAAATGTTGACAAGGCCTTCCATGATCTCGTTAGAGTAATCAGGTAAGCTGTAAACACTTCGTTAGTGCCCACTGATGATTCAGGAGTCCTAGTGTGGAGAGCTGGGAGCCAGCTTTCAGGGCGGCAGGGGAGAGGTGGTTTGGTTGGGGGTGGGGATTTCTGGGTTTTATTAAACTTTCTTGTTCCATATCTGCAAATGGATGTTACTAACACTTAGTTACCTCTGTAAGACATAGTGCTAGGCAGTTTGAGAACTGACTGTGGCCATAACAAAAAYGTATTAGCCAATGAGCAGTATGAAACTTAGTATAACAATCAGCTTTAAAAGGACAGAATTAAAAGCTTGGGACTAGTAATTTGGGTTTTCATAGCTTTGTAGTCTTGGGATCATGCATTGCCAGAGGTTAAAAGAGCTGGCTATTTTCTAATCACATAGGTTACATTTAACATTTTCTGCCCWCTAAATGGAAAAAATTAAGCCGTTTTGTATGATCTAATGGCTAAGCCACAGGTTTCCTCCTCAGACGGCAGTGGGTTGTTTGCAGTTTTGGCACGAGCTGCCTTTGTTCGCTTTGGCAACTCGCTTTGCTCTCTGGGTGCAGCCCTGCTCCCCTGGCTGCCGGCGCGGCACGTCCTCCTGCCAGTGCCCGCCGGGAGAGGAGCTGCGCGCACCTCTCCTTCTCCACTGGTAACCTCAAATCTCCCTCGAGAAGCTTTGTTTTTAGGACACTGGTTGTCGGCCAGATTTTTAGGGGCCTTCAATTTTTTTGTGGGTTGGGGGAGGTGCTGTTAGAGACGCGACCTAAAATAACGCCCCTCCCCATCGTGCAGCCGAAGGGGCTTGCTCGGCAATTCAGCCAGGCGGCATTTATTCACGGCGTTTCTGTACTTGTGACTATCTTAGCACAGCCTCGAGTCAGCCTCCATCAAAAGCAGATGGTACTGCCCACTCTTCCCACATATCTCAAAAGCAGGGGGCACAAAATCTTTGGAGAGCTATGGAGCTGACTTGGAAATGTCCCAAGCTATTTCCCAACTGTTCTGTAACTCAGCATTAGTTGGCTAGATGCTGCTTTTTGTGTTACAGTGAGCTTTTACCGCAATCTATTCTGGAGGAAAAAAAAAAGATGGTTTTGCTTTTTCTACATAATGTCACTCCAGACAGGCACAGGCTAGAAGGAGCATTTTAATAACATATTCACTAAGTTCAAGTCTTGAAAATGCACCCCATAACTTCAGAAATAGGTGATCTACTTCAGTTCCCTTCATAGTTATCATGAAAGTTTTTACCAGTGGATGAGACCCTCCATGGCATCAAGGGCACCAGAGATGTTCAGAAGAGGTTGAACGGTGGTGAAGTCAGAGGGCAGAGAGCTGTTGTGTGTGTGACCTACCTGATCGCTTGCCACAAAGCAAATTTGCTTGGTCTTTGGACATTGCAAACTCTCTGCAGTTAGGGGATACCATCACCCAGCAAATAGTGCTGCTTTTTTTTTTTTTTAAGTGAGCTTTACCCAATAAAATGTAAATTTATAGCTCCCTAATAAATGTGTCATTTCTGGAGTGCTTTACAGATGTAGAGGCTCCTGACAGCCCATGCGAGTTTGCAGGGCGGGGGCTCTCATGCAGGGTTGGCAGTGTCTGTGCTCCTTGCACTTGGCCAATTTCCAGTTTGTTTAGTTTCTTGCAAGAGCTCGTATTGTCTGAAAGTAACCCAGAAAGGAGTGGGGTGTTTGTGTCCACCCAGCAGATCTTTTACRTTTTCTGATCTCTTTTTTACGCCGCAACAGCGCTGTGTTTATGTACGCGCTGTCAGAGTAGAAATCTTGAACACATGCAGGACGTGGTTTTCTGGATCTCTAAAATAGTTCTAGAATGCTATAAGCGGCTTGCTGCTGCTTGGTGTTTATGCAGATTAACTTAAAATATTTTTTATTTCTGCTTTCTAGTTCTGAGCCTTTGAGTTTCATGTTTTTCATGACTCCAGCCTTCAGACTAGCTGAAAAAAAGTCTTACTAATCAAAGTTAAGTTTTTCAGATTGTTGCAAGCATTTGGTGGCTGAGGCTGTTAAAAAAAAAAAAACAAAAAAAAAAAAAAAAAACATAAAAGCAATAATAATTTGTTCCCCAGCTATATCTCATTCTGGTCTGGATAACTTGTTCTAAACAGTTTAGTGTCTGGCATATTACATAGCAAAAGAGGCTGGTTTGTGAACTTCTCAAATTTTCAGGTTTGTTATTTAGGCTCTCTCTGAATCYGAGGAAGCTGCTAGTGTTCATATGGTTTATCATGCAATAAAATCTAAGTCTACGGACTCCCTGTTGGGTGTTTGAATTACAAAACCTTTTCTTGTTGAGTTTGCAACTCTGGGCTAGATGAGTGGCTGGTGTAAAGAGTTACGGCTCCCCCGAGGCCAGCGCAGTTCTCCATGCTCTTAGGGAAGCCAAGACAGCGTATATCTGATGTTGCAGAAGGGTCAGTATAGCCCGGATCTGACCCCACACTGAGCAGCCAACTCTCTTTTAAACACTCTGCTTCTCTTTCGCCCTCTTCCCCGCCTGTCCCTCCCTAATGAGCCTTAACAGCACTGTGATAAATGATGTGGCGTTTCTCAGTCTCCCTGTTTCCCAGGTGGGTTTAGCAGCCTTCGGGCAGGGGAGCGGGCGGCTGTTTACCCAGGGTGCCGGGAAGCAAAGCGCCCTCTCACCCTGCCATACATCCCGCCTTTAGCCTAAATAGTTTATGGCTTCTCCCTCCTTCCTTGAAAACTGAGGCGGTTGCCTTGTTAGCTGTGCAGGGTGAGAAATTGTATGGTGGAGGAAGAGCATATGAAGATAGATAGATATAATATGGAGAGAGATAGCAATATRGAGATATATATGTATGTGGAGTTGTATATATGGTGTATTGTATGTATGGTGTACATTTCCAGGTATGGAGGTATGTGTATATATACATGTATATGTGTGTGTATATATTTGTGTGTGTGTGTATATATATATATATACAGATGGTGTCTGCCCCGACCTGCTGAGCACCTGTGTCTCACCCGCTTCTTTTCCTCTCCGTCTTCCACAACAGGCAGCAGGTCCCAGAGAAAAGCCAGAAGAAGAAGAAGAAGACCAAGTGGCGCGGGGACAGAGCCACGGGCTCCCACAAACTGCAGTGCGTGATTTTGTGACCGAGGGCAGCCCCCTCCCGCCCCCCGGCCCCACGCGAACTGAGCAGCCGCCGCCGCCGCCCCGTCGCGGCCGCCCCGTCGCGGCCCCGCTGCGCGCTGCGGCCCGCGGGCGCCCCCGGCCGGGACGCGGGACCCGGGACGTGGGACGTGGGACCCGGGAGCGGCCGCCCCCGGCGCGGCCCCGGCTCCCTCCCGCCGCCTCCGCGGTGTTTATTTAAAAAAGGGGGGAAAAAGCAAGAGAAAAAGCAAGTGTTGGTTTTATCTGCAGACGTTTCGCCGTGTGACCCGTTTAGAAGCAGCCATGAATAGCCCCCCTGTTTGGTACAGTCGCGTGTGGGTGTGTGGGGGAAGGGAAAGGGCTTTTCTTTCTCTCTCTCTCTCTCTCTTTTCTTTTTTTCCCCCATGCTCCCCCCCCCCTTTTTTTTCGTTGTTTGCTCAGTGAGCATCGGATTGGGGAGAAACGTGGCTGGGGTTGGATTTTTTGCRCTGAACTCTCTTACGCAGCAGTGCCAAAACACGACTTCATATGAAAGTGCATAGATTTGAAGGAAGAAAATGAATCCCAGCTGCTCTGGGCGCTCCAGACATTGTGTCAGACTCTGGAGGGCAGCCAGCTCGCAGACCAGAAACTCCGGCGTGGAGAAGGAGCTTCGGGCTTGGGCTATGGGGGGTTTGTTTTGTGGTTTTTCTTACCCTTTGTCGAGAGGTTTTGTTTCTGTTTTGTAATCTGGGGCATGTCAAAGTTAAGACATTTTGTTAACCTGGAAGTATTTAAATTAAAATAATTTACAAATGGAAGGGTATGTTGTCTTTGAGGGGTAAAAGAGGAGGAGAGAGGAAGTAAAACCTGGACTGAATTTGTTATCTGGGTGTTGAATTTCTCCTTCATAAGTGTATGTAAAGCAGTGCGATCTAAATCCTTCTTTATTATTTCCTTCACCTTCCCCTGCAAAACTGCTCTCGGGTCGATGAATTGTTTTGCTTTTCCCAGGCTCATCCCACTTAAAAAAAGAAAAAAAACTGTTTATGGGCTTTGGTTCAACATTTCTTCATTTCTTCTTTTCCCCTTTTGTCCCACAAAGTTGGTGACTTGAAGAGGTGTTTTGAAAATGACTCAAGTGGGATGTGTTTCTTCATGAGTTTAGTATATCTAAAATGTTTCACTGAAAACAGTGGAGTCTAAGTATCTTCATGCCTTATGAAAAGGCAAGGCAAAAAAACCACTGCAGTAATTCAGGCTGCCATCTGTAACACCAGAAATACGGTCATGCACATCCTGGAGGGGCCACGTTTTCTTTCGCACCTCTGCTGGCACTAAGAATTGGGGTGGCAATTTTTTTTCATAATTTAATAGATTGTCATCTGCTGGACTGAAGCCCTCAGCTCAATTCACTGGGTCACCAACCCCCTTTAAAAGTAACAACTTGCTTTTCATCAGCTTGAATCCTATTCAAATATGCTTTATGGGCATGGCTTAAAATATTGGCAGAGTGTGAATGCCTGAGATTTGTGTGTCTGGGTGCAGAAAATCCTGGTATTGGATACTGAAAGTACTTTCAACATGGTGGATCATCACAAACTTAATTGTTTATATTTGCTTTGTGTGATCTATTTGCCCYGGCTTTCATTTCTTGACTCTTTGCCAGGCCACCTTGTAAAATGATGAGGAATTGGAGTTGGCTGGTTGATTATTTTGCAGGTGAGTGCAGCTAATGAAAACATTTTCCTAATTTGTCATTCTTCATTGTGACCAAAAGATGGCAAATGTCTAAAGCAATCTCAACAGGCTGCTTAGCATAATGCTGTCTCAACTGTCTCCGTCCTCTTTTGTGTGATGACAGATGCTGAGGATGGATTAGGGAGGGGATATTGGAAAAATATTTTTCATGGACTCTTATTTTGGATAGGGGCCACATGCTCCAGTACAGTTTCAACGCCCTGTGTCAGCTGAGATCTGGCTCCAACACATCACAGGGTTTCTCCCACTAAATTGTTTCCTTGTTGGCTGAACTGTGGTGCCTGAAAGCATAAAAGTAAAATCCTGACTCTTCAGACTTGCCCTTATCTTCTGTGGGGTGGAGATCTCCCTGTAGATACCTCATTTGTCTGCCGTGAAAACCTCTAGCAAATCACAAGGTATCTAATATTTACAACCAAAGCAACTTACTTTAACCCCATTATTGCCTCCCTGCTAGAATCCCGTTCTAGTCTGGCTACTAGCTTGATTTTCTTTATTTTTTTTAATTATGAACAGCTAATGCTATGGTATCCCCCATGCAAGACGATGATGGTATTTTCAGGCAGGGCTGCTAATAGGCCCTAGAGCCCTCCTTCCACTTGAAAGTAACCTGGTTTCTGCTGAAACCCTTCATCCTTATTATTTTTATCTAAACCATTGGGAACGCTTGCCTGAAAACAGCATGTGTGTATCTTGAGTCACATCTGCTGGGTACTCAACGCAGCATGGGAGAAATTATCTGCTTTTTCTGAAGCATCTTAATTGTTTCTTCAGCTTCTTTAGCAACTAGCAGCTATTGCAGAATAACGGGGGGGGAGGGAAGCGGCTGAACAACTCAATATGTATAATGGCAAATGAGGAAAGCACACGTGTTCTCTCCTCTTAATCAGTCCAGAGCAAGGTGTGTTTTCCAGGGGGGATCACACCTCTAATGAACATTGTGAGGGATATAAGCAGTCCGGGGTTCTCAAACAGCGAAGGGACACAAAGCCTGTTGCCATCCAACTGGCCCGTTTGCATCCAGGTCCGTTACCAAACCAAGAGCCTCTCTCCCGCTATGTACAGCGCCCTGAGCCCAGGGTTGCAAGACAGTGGTTGCTGTTACGGACGCCGTGGAAAGCACTAGGTGTGCTGGTGGTAGCTTACTTTTTCTGTGGAATATCCAATGGAAAAGGATATTTCTGCTTTTGTCAGGGGCAGTCTGGGGAAGGATCTCGTAAGCGTGTGCTGGGGGCCTGTTTTCCAAAAAGCTGATGGTCTAAGTGATTTAACCTCACCTTCGGCCTCTGGGTAAAATCTGCATTCGCTTGTCTCGTAGCAATCTATTTCCTCTTTCACTAGACAACAATTTAGAAAGTAGAGGCGACCAGAGCCTTATCTTATTTTCGATATGTATTTTCAAAGAAAGCGAAAATGTTGAGAGGAGAGGGGATAAAACTCTGCAGTTATTTGTATTTGATAACCAAATAGCTTTTCTTCATTTTAGACACTGAACAGTATTTGTCAAACACAAAAATTTTCTTAAGCTACGTAAGTTTTGGCTTCGTAAAAGGCATACTTTACCTCTCCAAATTTTATGAAAGAAATTGCAACCTGGGATCTCGTCCCAGATGTGCCATTGCCTTAGATAAATCACAGCACTGTTTTCTTCCTCAAGTCTTCTGTCTGTAAAGCAGGGATAACGACACCAGCTTGTCTTGTTATAGGCTTTTGAGATGTATAGCATTTATTGTACAAGCAAAGTAGTCTGTCTGTCTACCTTTGTCCCTCACTTAAGGAAAAGGGATGGAAGGGAAGGGAAGGACCTGGCTGAAATAAATACATTTTCCTCTGATGTGAGTGACATGAGCAGAGGATTTAATTGCCCTGCCAACTCTAAATGGAACAAAACAGAACAAAATAACAATATAAATAACAGAATAAAAAAAAAAATACAAGCCTGTTCATGCCTACAGGTGGCGGGCTACCTGCAAATGTCGTTTCTTGGCTGTCTCAGGCAAGGCCAGTGCTATCACTGTCAGAGCTGTTGCATGAGGGTCTGGGTGTGTCTGAACGAACCATGTTCAGATGATGGTGCTCAGCACAGAAAGAGCAGAGATGGCGAACACGACAACAGCAAGAACTTAACAGGAGGCTGAAATTACTTGGCATGAATCACATGTTTCCGTTTAACAAGAGGCCACTGCAGGATGCTGTTCTGTTCCTTAATCTGTCATAATTAATTTTGGCTGAATCTTTAAACCTACAGCTCTACTTGAATTTGTAAATTGGGATAGGCTGAGGGGTTTAGAYATGTATTATGTGTCTAGTCTCAAGAGGAAATGAGCAGGCAGCATTTTTTATTAGGCATGGAGTGGACAGCATTATAATACTGGTTCAGACTTTTTTTTTTAATTGTTACCATCCTAGAGCCAGAATAGTGACTGCCCAGAGCCTTGTTCAGCCTCGGTAGTTTCAAGGGATGGTCACTATAAGTGCTGCTGAAGTGCTTGAGAAGGAAGTGATTGCCCCAGAGCTCTGTTAAGCGGCCATTAGAATATAAGAGTTTTTTAAGAAGCTCAGCTTACAGACTGCTCCGCATGTCAGGCTTCAGCTATTTAATTACTAAGGATGTGGAGGGCTTGAGAAAAACTTGGCAGTAGAGAAACATCCAAGGCACTGTGACAACTGCCATAAAAACTCATGGAAGTGGACAGTCTCTGCATCTGGAAATCCAAGCTTTTTGAGCTGGATTTCAATGGCCAAAGCTACTGTATCTGCTGTAGGTTGGGCAGGAAGGAGCATGTATTAAGTGCTGCATTACATCTCCATGTTCATCACTACAGTAACAGGGAGACTTAGGATGCTGCTACACAGGGAGAGCTGAAGTTTTTGGAAGCAGCTCCCAGTGCTGGAAGGTGTGCTGGGGCCAGCCRTCACGTAGGCTCAGTTCTGTCTCTCACACATACTTATCTAGTGCCGTTTGGGGTGCCTTGAGATATCCAGGATGGGACTTTCAGATGCAACATGGGACCTATGGGAGATCTGAGCCTTTCTGGAGCAGCAGCTAGAGGAGGGGTGAGAGTCTCCTGAGCACCTGAAATTGCTTTAGATGCCTGTCTTTAGACAGCTAGTTGAGCCCAAGGTGATCTGAGAGGCTTTTGTGCCCTTTCCTATTTCACAGCAGTGCCCTGAGGAAAGTTGCAAAAGTCTGTGTATACYCTCATTTCTCTTCTGTAAAGTGATCTCACCTGTTTTTTAGGGACTCACCATTGCTTCAAAACAAAGCCTCAAAGAGAAGTCACCCTTTCTGCATAATGCATTAATTGCATCTTGCAGCCTAAGCGTTCTCGTGGGTATCGCTTGTACAATTAGGCTATAAATARTTCAATATTTGGCTATCAGAGATTCCATCGATATTATGCAGGCTTTTTTTCCCCCCCCTGCATGTGAGGGGAATAAATGTCTCACAAATGATCTCACAGACACAGTTTCAAGTTTCTGTGAAGACCTGGAACATGCCTGCAACAGAACAGGCTTGGGAGACGGTGCTGGGTGTGCAGGACCCCAGGACGGGGAGCGGAGATGAGCTGCAGCGCGAGGTACGCTCGCGTCTGATTTTTCCCACTGCTGTGGCAAATCACAACRGCTTCCCTTCAGCTCCGAGAAGTCACGTAAGCGGCCAGCAGATCAGACAGGCCAACGGCTGCCTACGGCGCAAGACTTCCCGCAGCAGGAGAAACGCGTGGGTGCTGCGTCGCAGCTGCCTGCGGTGCTGGGGAAAGGGAGGGGGACAGCGAAGAGGAAGGCTCATGTTTAGCCCGTGAACCCCTCCAGGGCAGTGAGGGCAGGGCTGAGGGCTAAACCTCTTTGACGGGGTATGGCGAGAAGAGGTGCGTGCAGAGTAGAGTACAAAATCACCGCGTCCCATTTGCACACAGCCTGRCGGTTTGGGGAGAGCTTTTGTATTTGTTTTGAATCCAGGACGCTTTATTTTTGCCAAATCCCAGGGGGACCAGCAATGTCACGAGGCAGAGCAAAGTGCCAAGCCTAACACAGCAGCCGGACTTGACGCAAGTGTTACTATTTCTCTGGCCTGATTTCCATCCCTCCTCCCAGGTCTCTATCGTGCAGACTGGGGCATGGACAACGTAGGCTGAGTGCTCAAACTGGGTATGTGATTAGGTCTAGAAGCCAAAGAGGACGGAATCAGCAAAAATCCTAGATTTGCTCGATAAGAGACCAGGAGCAAGAGGAGGAAGAAGGGGTTTGGTGAGATGGGAGCCTGTTCTGTAAAACCGAACCCCAATCACTCTGCGAGTCTGGGTAAGAGACGCTTGTAGGACAGTTAGGACGATCTCTGCTGCAAAGTCAGCCGAGCTAAACCGGTACTCTTGCATGCGCCCGGTGGTTAGCATGTAACTTTTGCCTAACAGCAGTTCCTATTGACGGCAGTAATCATGCCTAACCAGTCTGAAACCAAGGTATTTGGCATGCCTCTTTGCATCTCAATAGCCCGTGTCCCCTTAAAGCGCAGTGCCTTAGTGCTGGGAACCTGCTGAAAGGCCTGGGCACTTGCTCATGGTGCCGGGCATTCTTCTCCGTAAGCTTCATAATAAAAGCTGTGTTTGAAACAACAGTCCCTGGATGCAAACCGACAAAAAGCAGGAAATTCAAAGCGAAGGCTGATGCACCAGGCTCTGCTCACACAATTGTGGAGGCTGAACAAAGCACAATGGTGTGCGCAGGGGACAGAGTGCTCCCCTTCCCTCCCCCGGGAACTTCCTGCCTYTCCCTTATATTGGTTTCCAAACCTTGAGAAGAGCTTTAAGCTGGTGTCTGGCATTGAATTTCCCACAGAGCTGGTCACAGAATTTCGTTCCCATGTTTTTGCCCAGCATGGTGAAGTCTCTTTGTCTCCTCTACCACCCTTTGGCCAGAAAGGTTAGATCTCTGATGCGTGGGTGTCTGGACATCCTTTGGCAGAAGGTGTCGCATGGGGAGGAGRATGTGTGCAGCAGGAGAGGAGTCGAGCAAAGTATTCACACCACCAACATTAACTCCTTAAAGTCAGAGCAGAGCCTCTGCTAGRTTTTTGTTGGTTTTACTCTCGCATGTAACAATTACCCGTGGAAAATTCATAAGATACTTGCTCCCATAAGAACAGCTAAGTGGCACTAAGGATTTTTCATTGCAGGATCTTAAAGCATTTTTCAGGCATGCATTCACAACTTTGCAGTCAGGACACTCAGAAGCAGCAGGTCTCCTTCTATAAGCTGCAGAAATGAGAGTACAGAGGTCAGCAGCATGGAGAAAGAAGGAGCTGAAGCTGGTGAGATGTCTGGGCACCTAGCACTGCGGGGCTTGGGCTCAATTTGCCTCAAGCTGAGAAACTACAGTTAGCATAGATTTAACTGAAAATAAATACTAAATGCTGAAAGAAAGGGTCTAAGGACCAGCTATCTTGCAAGATTCAGTCCCTGATACATAACTGTAAATACCTACCAGATCTTTGCTCCTTCTAGAAATGGCATATTTCCCAGGTTTTTCAATTGATTTATTTTCCTAAACAACCAATCTCCTTCCTAATTTGCAATTCAGCTTATCACATTGTGGAGATAACTAAGAATGGAAAAGGACACAAGTTCTACTTAATTTAGGAAAAAAAAAMCACAAAATGTTTTGTAACTCTGTAAAATGCCACTGGACTTATTTACATGACTGCTTTGTTTTTTCTTATAGAACAAAAGCTTGAATCCCGCTTCTTCCATGAAGTCCCCTATACTGATGGCTCTATGGGTGATGGGCTGCCCTAGGAGAGCATATAAGTGTGTACCAAGCATGCAGCATAAGCCACATGAGCACACAGCTGGGTCGCAGTTTCAAGTTTCCAAGGGGCAGAGGGTAATGCTTATTTTTAAAATGAAAACACGTCCTTTGGCAATGTTGTCCTAAGGCAACAACAAACAAAAGATCCTATCTGATGCCAGAGTGGCCATTCCTCTTAACATCAAGAGGACTTTCAGGACTGGCCATGTAAAATAATGTTAATGATGCCACTGCTGTTCAAACTTCCTTCTGCTTCCACCCCTTGGGCCAGAGTTAGCATCAGCCTGACAGACACTACAGTGAGGAAGGCTGCCTATGTTTCCTATACTTTATTGCTGATTAAAGCCAAACTGCGGGTTTATTCAGCCTTAGGAATGGTCTCAGTTGGGTTTCCTCCTGCTGCGGCCAGTATGGGGCTTGCAGCATTGAAAAAGATCACTAGAGAGGCGGTTCAGCTCCATCACAGCATCTTTTACTGCCCAGCTGCCTCTTCTCTGCAATATCCTTTTACAACAGATCCTGGGAAGGTGGGATGGAGCTGGGGCTTCTCCCTGGAGATAGACGAGTGCTTCAAATTGGTGGTGCGGGCTTGTGTTTGTGGCCACTGTGCAGAGCAGCTTCTAGGACAGCATCAAGGTCACTGCCCACCTGTACCACTAACGGTGGCTGGAGTAACTGGGAACGTGGAAATGTCCTCAGGACCCCTCTGCTCAGGGGTGGTGAGAACATCATTGCCAGCAGCACTACCAGGTGCTAGGCACCACAGGCAACCCACAGGGATTTTTGGAAACCCATGCATAAAATAACCCGAAGAATAAATAAGCAGCAGGAGAAGGCATCTCAAACATCTTACTCCGTTGTGTTAGTTCTCAGCAAAGGCTGGAAGTAAAACTACCTGGGAAACAACGGTGAAAAACTGTTGAAGGGCGAGAATGTAAAGGAGAAACCAAGATCCTCACTTGCTTTGAAATGTTTTAGCAGAGGGTGTTTATTATTACTACTGCTACTTGTTATTCAGACACTTCCCCCCCCCCCAAAAAAAGAAAAGTAAGAAAAAAGTGCAGGTGTCAGGCTCAAACAAAACAGAGGATTTGAAATGGTTCACAAACTTTTTCTGAACGCATTAATCTTCCAAAGATTCTTAGCCTGTTGATTAGACTTAAATAGTCATGACCTAGCRCATACTGAGTAACTAAAATCTTTTGAGAGTTCACGTTTATACTGCAGGAGATCATTGTAAAACAAAGCGCTGAAAAATCTCATTTGGATGTGAATATTTAATATGGCTGTTTGGAAAGCTGCTGCTCTGATGTTAATTTGGGAGGATAATCAAATAAGTATTAAAACAAACAATTATGCAGAGATAAAATTAGGATGGAAAAAAGCTCTAAGTTAAGCCGAAAGAAAATGGTTTATAAAGACCATTTGACTTTGGCCTTTCAAACAAAATCAGAACAAAGCACCAGAGTTGCTTTATATTCAGGATTATAGAGCAGCAGCAGTACCGAGAGTACCTGGTATGTAAATATAGAATGGATGTTTGTTTTATTCTTCAGAGGTCCACTTCAGAGCCTGCGAATGTTAACTGGAGCCCTTCTTTTAAGTTTAACAGGCTTTGGATCGGGCTACATCACCCTCTTCCAAAGGAGTCCCCCAATTCCTTTAATCAGAAGCTTGTAGGAGCCGCAGAAGTAAAACATATTGCAAAAGCCAAGCTCCGCCAGGAGTTCTGTTCAATTATGCCTTAACATAAAACCGTAGCTAATGTGCTTTTACCAGATGTCCTGATGAAATATTATTAAGAGCCGGTGCACTGCGTTAATTAAAGTGAAATTTCATAATGAATTCTCTTTGCAAGGCAGCAGGCATGAACGGGTGACCCACGTAACCTCCCCGCGCTCCGAAAGAGCTTTCCAAACTAATGAAATGGATGCCCCCGCTTGCGGCAGGCCGGCGGTGGGAGTCGTGCTGCGCCTCGGCTCTCCAGCCTGTGCCACCAGCTAGCCGGGAGCTCCTTGCAGAGCCTGTGGCTTGCGGCTCGTCGCAGCTAGCATCGAGAGGGAACTCTCACAGCCAGGACTACTTTCTGTTAAGGATACCTTGCAAGCGGGGAGGCTTTTGAAAGCGCCATTAAAATTCTTGGACAGCTCCCTCGCGGAGAAATTGGGATAATCTGTCTAACCCCTCTACCTTATAAACCAGCACAAATGCACAGACAGTTAAATGCCCGTGCATTTGGGCCAAAGAGGCTTAGGGTATGTCATTAAAGCATAATCCATAATGCACAACAAACACACGCAGCTGGCAGGTTCAAACCCATTTTAGCAGCGGGTTAGAAGAGAAACAATAAGGCTTGCAAAGATCATATAGGCAGGGAGAAGGGGGGAGAACTTTGTTCCTGAGCATATGTTTTTAAAAGAGAAAATATGTCTGTGAATTCTATTTCTGCCTGAGTAAGTACATTTTTGTCCATGCTGGTGGTTTGAGATTAAAAGCAACTTAACGATGTTCAGAAGTCTCAGCAGTTTATATTTCACAAAGCCATTTCAGTGCAATCAAAACAGTGGCTGTACCGATGCTGGACTGTGCCAGCAAGTCCTAATTGCCTGAAAGATAATGGTGTTATTAAAGTCTCTTGCCCCTGTGAGCCTTGTGCTCCTCRACAGAAAAGATGCATTTATTGTTGGTTTCAAAGGAGCCCTCAGTCACTGCAAAAGCACATTGTCCATTCAGAGGTAGTGTGAGGCTGTACTCTGTAGCTGCTCGATTTCTATGCTTTTCATTTCTTAGTCAGTGTACGGGGGAGGGCAATGGAGAAAAAGGCAGAAAAATGTTGACTTTCTTCAAGAAAGCCAAAATATAATTCTGATATTTTTCAGTTAAAAACTGTGAAGTGGAAAAAAGTGGCTTAAACGTTGCAGCATCTGGCCTTCTAACAACAGTCTTGGACRCTTACTCTATGAAATGACACACACGCCACAAAAAGTGTCAGCTTCACCAATAATTTTCAATTCAATAATCATTTTGACAGAAAAGCTGTGACCAGCTTCTTTATTCCTGCAAAAAGGCACACAATTCTGCAATTACCCCTTAATTCATAGCCATCATTCTTACCGGACAATTTCAATTAAGAAATGACCTCTTTATAAAACATTCAATTCTGCTACATAATTTATTCCTGTCTTCATCTGGTAACATCTTTCTACCAGGCAGAAAGATGCTTATGCAGGTGAATCAATCACAGCAGTTTATGCTTTTTTAAAYAAAAGCTTGTTTTTATTTATCTGCCTTATGAGTGCTGCTAGTTCTTGTGCTTTGAGAATTGCCTTTCTGCTCTGTTTGCACAGTACCCTGCTCAGTCACGGATCTTGTCTTCCCTGGGGTTATTAATACAAGACCAGTTAATAATACYAACGACATGCAGTGGTGAGTTGCAGAGGCAGACTATTAACATTTATTTTCCACATTTTTGCCGTGTGAAACTGAAAAGAGATGTATCTGAGCTCTAAGAACTAGTGCAGGTAATATCTGCTGAGCCAGTGCAGTAAGTTCATGGTTTGCAGAGGGGCTGTAGTCTATCCGATCTGCTGCCCTCATGAAACCATTTCACTTGAATGTACATTCACCTATGCTTAAGAGGCTTATGGTAGGCCATTACAACATACTCCAAAGTGCAGAACAAATGCATGCATTACAGATAAAATTGCTTTGCCTAGCTGGTGCAGGATCTACTTTCAAGTAGAGCACTTGTATTTTGCAGCACGCAACAGTAAACACACACACTACAAATTAGCACTTGGATCATATTCCCTTTTACATTTTTCTCCTCCCTTTCAGCCCCTAATTCTCCTAGCCATTCCCTTCACTCATCCATCACTAGGTTCCATCTTCCCTCCGTAGCGGGTGTAAGACCCTTTCTTCATTGTATTGCCTTTCTGCAGCAGTCTCTGTTTTATTTTTCTGTCACTGATTCTCCGTCTCTTTGAGGCTTATTATTAGCTGGAGCGTTTTGCTCAGGGCTGTGCCTGTAAGGTGGCACCAAAGCAGGGCCTTCATCTGACCAAAGAAGGGTCTTGGTCATTTCAATGAGCAGTGGGAGTTTATAGAGGGACAGGAAGCAGCAATTAGACAAAGACAAGCTTAACGCTGAGCGTTCGAAACACTAGTGAGAGAGAGAGACATCATTTACCCTCTGCAATCAGATTTGGAGGCAGCACGCAGCTGCCTGCCACGTGAGGCATTCGTGGCAAGCCCAAGGAGCCCATTTCTGACYGCGCTGCAAAGCCACAGGTCAGTGGGGTGGGCTCGCTCCATCCTTCCAGCCTCTCTGGTGCACACAGGGCCCTCACAGGGRTGTGCACTGATGCCCAAACCCCTGCAAAATTTGAAGATCTTAATCTAGTGTTTTCAGAATAGACCTGGGTTTATTTGATTTTATAAAGGACCAAAGCACAAACAGCAGTAAATCTACAAGCCTCCTGGCTTAATCCCACTTCAGACACAAAAAGAAAAGCCTGCCTGAGAGCCGCAAGCTCTCTGGGAAGAGTCGGCTCTTCCTATGTTTCCCTAACTATAATTTTACTCAGTCATGTGCTGTCATCCGCCAATCCTCCTCGAGTGTCACTTGAAAAAATCTGCTGTCAATGACAATGACAATGCAGGGGAGATGGCTTACAGCAGAGAATGGCTGCTTTATAGCAGCCGGCCGTGACGAATCTGGCTTGCGAGAAAAYACTGTGTGTGTCCTAGAGATTACAGCTTTTAAAATAAAGCCCTCATTCTCATTCCCCAGGGCTTTTTAATGAATTGCTGCACACAACAAGGCCTTAAATGAAACATCAGTGATTAGCTACGTACCCATCTAGCTGCAGCTCCCTTACTAGGTATTTACAAAATAAAAGAATGGCCCGCACCCTCAAAAATGCAAACCTGTTTGATAAAGTGCTCCCCCACTTTAAATGCAAAGAAGCAGGAGTCCCCAAAGGAGCAAAAGCTTTCAAAGAGGTGAGACTTCTGAGGCTGCCCCAGGTCTTACCTCTCTTAATGGTGCTCAGAATCATGATCCACCAGTCTGAGTCACACACCAGTTGCACCACAGTTCAGGAAACAGGCTGAAGGCGCTAGGTGCCAGTCAGATCCCACTATTATTCAGACGCCTGGTTAAAGGGAAATAACAYTTTACAATGCTGGCAAGAGCTAGAATTGGCCAGGAGTAGCGGTTCTGCTCGGTACAGCCCAGGGRGAAACAGTTCTTGTTTGGGCCACTAGGATATGCTCCAGCAGAGGGTTAGGGGGTCTCGTGCCTAACGCCAAGGATGTCCGGCCCCATCCAGGCATCTGCTAAAACACATATGTATGATGATTTTTCCCTCTTGGCTCAATGTGCTCGTCACAGCGCACAACTCTGTGGTTTTGGCTTAAGTGTGCAAGTGGGGAGTCTGCGCCACCGAGGTCCTTCTGTAGTTATCAGGGGAGATGGGCTCCTGTCTCGAGAAACACGAGCTGTGCTTTGGACRCCCCATTGGAAGAGCCTGCCTCTCTCCACAGCGTATACAAGGGCCTAAAGAGACTGCWCTCCTGAACTGGACACCTCGTTTAAATGCCTCAAGTTGGCTTGTGCAAGTGCTCGCCTCGGTGTCAACACCACTCGGCAGAGTCCCCTGGCTCCCCTGCCCAGCGCAGGTCTGCCCGTGTGCTCACCCTGCCCCTCTGGGATCTCCCGATCCCGCTGCAGCCTCTACACACAATCCTAACAACTTGTTTGGGTCTAAAAGCGTGTTTCAAAGCATCCCAACCCTGACTGCTCAGCGGAGTCTCCATGCCTGCRTGGAAAGTCTAACGCATCCCAGGCACAGCTGACATCTCCCCGTGCCCGGGACACGGGGTTCCCCCTCATTCGCCTGGGGTTTCCAGATGTCCAGAAGTCCAGGCTGGCAAAGAGCCAAACATCTACTAGTTCATCACCCACCTCTCTGTAGAGCTGGCAGGTCTGCACACGCTTCCCCAAAGCCTGCTCGGCATTCATCTTCTCCATCGCTCCTGGGCTCACCTGCTCCCAGGGCGAACCCGGGTCAAYGCCTTTCCGCAGCATTTTGGCTCCCCTCCTGTGTTGGCTGGCAGAAGGGGATGTGGCAGGATAGCACTGAGGGGCCATGGATTGATGAGGAAGGACAGACAGGGGATGACAGGTTTGGGCTTAACTATGTAGAAGCTGTGCATAAACGCACATTAGGGCATGCACCAGCAGGTCTCAGTAAAAATTGGAGGCTGACAGAAGTGCAAGAAAAGGTCTTGCTTCCTCAAAAAAATTGCACAGATACAGTTACATCAGCAGGAAATCCAGTGTTTACTTTCTCACTCTGGTGAGTAGCCTCTCAATTTTTCTTAATTTTCAGCCAGTATTCCTAATATATGTAAATAATTAAGTTTAAAATCATACTCAAACCAATGCAACTCTGACTGTTGGGAAGCTCACAGAAAAAAAGCCTCGTCCCTATTTCAGGAAATGTGCAGGAGGATCAGTACGAGTGAAAGCTCTTGTTAGTTCTCTCACGCATTACTGTTAGTAATTGGTTGATATTTTGGGGATGAAATAATCTGTGGAAGTTGCTTGCTGTACCATACACTGCTAAACATCTTTTTTCAGAAGATCCTTTTGAAATTAGACACAGCTTCTGGAATCAACCCAGACACTGCTTTTGAAGCCAGTAGCATTTGTACAAGCCTCATCAATCATGCCGCTGGCTGTTATTGCTACTGTATATTCACTTTCTACCTGGCCGGAATTCCTAATTGGCCTTGTCGCGCAACTTAAAGCCTTGAAGAAAGCGGTGGAAGGAACTTGGGGGAGGGAGAAACTGCATTGCTGCCATAGCTGGAGTCCAGAGGGTTTCATGCAAATTATGCTGATAAAGTCCATTTTCTGGAGAAAATAGCCAAAAAGCAGTGGGTAACACGGTGAGTGAAAGTAGGCTGTGATAGGGGACGATGTATGAAGCTACGTACAGCTGGCTCAAGTACCATCAGACCGCTTGGCTTGGCAGCTGCTTATATGTGTTTCAGGCTCGTGTGCCATAAYGTAAGCACGCAAGAAGTCATTTAGCCAGGAATGGAGAAGATAATTCAAGAGACGGGACCGCCTTTCCGATTTAAATACAGGGGAAGCCCTGAACGACACAGGTGCTTTTCTATGCCACCCACAGCAGGCTTTCTCTTCCCCTTCCTAGGAAACCACTACTGCTTTCCCTTTCCTGTAGCTCTTGTTTATAGCCAGCTCCTCGTTACAAAAAGGCTCTTTGAAGGCGCTCCAGCAGCCTGAAGCGATGCTGAAGCGGGTGGGAGCCGGCGACCTYGGGCATCCCTCGGTCTCTTGTGCGGGGCCAGGACCGGGAGCGGGCACGGCTGCTCCCCAGGGCTTGCAGGCCAAGGCAAGCGGTTCAGGACACCACCGAGGAGCCCAAAGGCTCGTCTGTCAGACAGCAGCGATGTGCCAGGCCCCTGCACAGCCGCCGACCATAGCAAACACAAAGGTGGCTTAAAGCTACTGCTTAGTCTCTGGAGTTCTGCATGCGTATAGTATATGCTATATGCATATTTACTATACATTTATTTCTCTGCTTTGCACCCCCTGCGACACCCCCCCCCCCAATTCCCATTAAGCACTCACATATGCCGCTGGAAGCCAGGGCAGCTGTACTCATCCATCAAAGCCTGTCAGCTTTCTAACACAGGCTCTTCCYATTAATTAAGCAAATGTAATGTGATTAGCTAAGGCTGTAAATGTTTCTAGACCTACTTAGAAAGCTACAAAACACTGAGCATCATGTCTTCTCATTTTCACATGCTTGTGCCATCCTAGATGCTCCTCTGGGGCTGAGGATTTTGTTCTTAAATTTTGTGTGTGAGAGAGAGAATAGGCAGACACAGTCAAAAGCACTAGAATGGGTCTTATTTTGTAGTCCTTAAATTGCTTTTTGAATTACAGGAGCCTGAAGAAGAAATTAATTTTTATCCTTTAAAAAAAAAAAAAAAAAACACCCCGCTTGCACCTTTATAAATGGATACAGCAAGAATAGCTGAAAGCTAAAATTTTGGTAAGAATATAGACCTCATTCAAAAGTTGTACTTGCTTTGATGTCAAATATATGTTACTTAGTAGTTAAGAATCTTAAATTGGGGTGTTTTAGGCTGTCAGCCTGAAGGCAAATGGAACATTCATTGGAAAMTGGACCTAGACATAGAATAAGGGAAGAGTTTTTGAAGTTAACTTAAGTAGTACGAGCAAGATCCTATAAAGGACTTAAATCTAAAGTGGGATGGGGGTGCCTAAATCTAAAATTGTGATGCTGAAAAATCCCTSTTCAGCTTTTGACAGATTTCCAGCATGTGTCAGCTCCAACGGCACCTCCCTATCTGAAGCTCCAYAGACGTTTAGAGTTGTTGCGACTTCTCCAACTCAGAGCTGCCCCAGTCCTGTTGGGGCTGAGCAGCTCAGCACGTAACACCCATCTAAAGCTGATTGGGATCCAGAAATTTAGCATTCCTTTCCCTAAATCCCTGCAGCAGCTCAGCCTGGTAGGCATGCACTAAGAATACCTCAGACAAACYGGCTATGCCTACACAGACAGATTAGCCCACTTGCAAGCTCCTAAAAGGACTTTACAACATCCACGCATAGTTCACCAAAAGCTTAAGCCCGGTGCCTGACGTCTTGCCCTCTGTGGATTCTGCGCCAGCACTTAAGATCAAAGTCCTGGCACATCACATACCTTTGTGTGGATGTAAAAAATAGCCAGACCTCAACTCTGAGAGTCATTTCCTGAAGCCAACTTTATTTAAACAAACCATTCCACCAAGCCCCAGCATACTTTGTGTGATCTTTTAGATGACCCAGATTCCTATCTTTATTTCCAGAAATCTGCTGTTTTCTCTCCATGGGAGAAGGAGAAGTCACCATCGCAGCAGGCAAAGTACAAGCATGGCCGTAAGCCAGGTGAGTTCCTCTCCTGGAAGGCAAAAAACTTCAGGGAGGCAGAGGTAAGAAAGCGCTCTCTGCAATCRCTCATTGCCCCTACCTTTACGCAGGGAGCCCTTCTCGCTGCTGAGATAGAAATGGTTGGGGGAAGAAGGATGGGGGAACGAGGTTGTTGCGCTATGATTATCGTGTCCATCTGGGTGAATGTGTGGTAAAACGTGAGGCTTGCTCATATAGTAGGTTTGTGGTACTTGATGCCAAGCCTGAGCTCAGGTCTGACTAAGCATGTTTGAATAGAGACAGCCTTGAACAAAATTAGGTTCTTCTCTTACACCACACAGTTGCAGCTGTGYGAAAGGCAGTGGTAATGTCACATTTTCTGTGATTTTCCTAGTGGTGGACTCAGCAAGAAGCAGGAAGTCAAGGGTTAATTTCCTCCTTGGCTGAAAAGGAGTCAAAAACTTGCCTGTCAAGACAGTGCATAACCACTGTATGAATTTTTGAGTGGAGAAAGTCCCCATCTCTCCTGGACCAAAAACGGAGGAATGGACTATGAAGCCTACACGGCCAGGGAGCATTTGCATGATAGGATGCATTATGGGATCTTCATGTTTTGGGCCTTCACCKGGTGACTAGCATACATGAGAGGAACTAGATCTATTCAATCACTGCAGCATCTCCTAGAAATTGCTGCAGCCCCTTCAAAACCATGTAGCTGGCACAGGCTTACCCAGTTAGACCCAAGCTCTCAAAGGCGATTCCAATGACCGTAAGACACCAAAACAGCTTCAGGAGCTGAAGTCTCACGAGCTTTCAAGGAAGAATAGATTATCRACCTGATTTCTGAGGGCATATCAGCACTGAAAGTGGCATGGRGAAACCTAGTGGCTTCCTCACAACCTCTTAGGTACCTAGATCTAGTGAAAACCATGGGAGCCTAATGCATGGGGTATTTTGAAACTCTTGTTAGGTGTCCCTCTACTTTTCTAGGTGAGATCTTCTGAAGCCTGACTGCTTTTTAAATCTGTGGCAATTAGATGCCTGAATATTTTCAGAAATCTGGTCTCCACCTTTCTGAGAAATGGGAATTAAGTATACTCCCTACAACTTAGAYTACTGCAGTTTAGTCTTCACCAATAACCATGGAAATCTAAAWACTTTACTAAATCTGATCTCAGAGGACCCAAAAAGCCTATTTTGTACCTCTGTTTGATGCTAGCACTCAGTTAATATTGGTGCAATGTCTCCTTTAAAAAGAYTGTAATTATTTACTGACAGTCACTGAAAAGCCATTTATAATTTATATATGTAGTCGCAAGTCAGCATGTGCTGTGGGTATTTCATAGGGTTAGTCCTACCATCACAAGCTAATAATACTGAAAACAGGGATATGGGTAAATCACAGAGGACACTACACTCAGTATATAGCTAACAGTGATTAAGTAGTCTCTGCTTTCAGAAGAAAGATAAGGGACAAAAARAATAGGTCCCTCGATAACATCAGGTAATTCTTATATATGGTCCTTCACCACAAAAGCATAAATCACARTAAGACCCATCTGCAGATCTAAGGGGTGAAATCATAAATCCTGCTTTATAAATGAGACCTGCACATCTGATAGTGTACRTTGTTCCAGATTTACAGCAGCTGTAAATGATGTACTGAGGTTTGCAAACCCATTTGCACTCCCCGGCTGGGGAAAAAGAAGGGAGGGAAGATTTTTCAAGGGACGTGGACGTATTTCAAGATCTACTCGGAAACGAGAGAGGCCGTGTGTGCGAGTGAGAAATCGGTGCTTTACGCAGACTTGTCACGCAGCTTGGCACACGCGGCTCTGGCCCCGGTCTCTGCGAAACCAACGCCGCCTTTACGCCTGCTCGTTTGCTCTCAGACCCTACGGGGTAAATTGGGGGCGATGACCTCCGGGATTGGGAGAGGGCAGCTCCCTCGGGACGGGCTCATCGTCCGCGGGCCGCCGTCTCGTCTGCGGCCCCTGCGCCCCAGCGAGGCCACTCGCTGCCGCAAAGTGAAGCGTCTCCCTGCCAGCGCCGGGGAAGAGTCGGGTTTTCGGCGTAGCTGTCTCCTTGCGTCGCTGTAGCTCCCCCGTGACYGCGTTTGGCAGTGCACATATTTGTGTTTTCTGGTGTCAGCGTGAGGCAGATTATTTCCYTGGTGCTCTCCTGTGGTTTGACGATGCTAAATGCAGGGTAGAGGYGGCCTCGGCACCTCTTCCCGTATGCAGCATATCCTGATTCGGAGACGCTCTCCTCCGCACCGGCTCTTCTCCAAGGGGGTTAGTGAGCAGTAACGTATCCAAGCCTGCAAACTGCTTACMCTTCTGCCCACTTAACTGACGCGATATCTAAAATGCGTGACAGACGTTTCCATTTTGTGCTCACCGTCGGGACTGGGGCCTTTGAAACAGCCTGGATTTCTCAAAACCTTTATTGAGAGCTACGTTTCGCGTTCGTTAGGCTCTAACCCCGCAGCACTGACGGCTGCTTTGGATAACAGAGAAACACRGCTCTCCCCGCAGAGCCTTTTTCATTGCTAAAAAGATCTTCTCACTCCTTCCTTTTTAGCAACTTTACTGTGAACTTCCAGTATGTTTTGCAGCTGAGGTTAGCGCAATATAACTGCGGTAACTTCTTCCCCCGTCATAGTATTTCTACTACACCAAATTTACTTTTCTACACAGAGTCCAGCAGCTCTGCTGCTYTYGAAGCAGTTTGGAGCTCCCAGTCGTGATCTCTCTGTGTTTCCAAATGTCATCTATGTAAAGTTCAGCACTTTCTGCACAAGCAAATATGTTGTTGTGTTTTCCTGCGAAATGCCTCAGGGATCGAACGTAACTGAAATGTCAGTCTAAGGAAGAAGCGTCCACCAAAGGGGGAACCGAGCATGTAGAAATGTGCTTTGTTTCTCTGGGGGCACCTGCCTGATCTCTGATGATTYATAGAAAGCTATTTGCTATCTGTTATCTCCCCAGAAATGTTTCTTTTGTGGCTAGTTAAAAAAAAAAAACAAAAAACTTTCTCTTATTATGGATTTATTTTTTCAGGTAAATAAATATAGGGTCCCAACTTCTTGACATAGCTCCCTAAGAAGACTGCATCTGTGCAGTCCCTCTGTCCGTCTCTCTGTTTRCCCACAGTAACCTGAATTTCTTGGCCTTACAAACAAACCAGGCAGGAGGATGGAGGCCTCCAAGAGAAAATGTTCCCACAAGTTCCATGCAAAAAACCTCATGGCTTGAGAGAAGAGAATATTATTACAGTCTCTTTGGAGGGAAAAGAAAGACTGCTTGGTGGCGGCCAGCTGTCAGCACCCGTGTGGCATCAGATCAGCCACCTCACATGCTGATTTGGACCCGCTGAGAGGYGGGTCTTGTGATGATGAGGGGGCATCTCGGGGAGAGGGGGCTTCACATCTCCTCAGTACTGCTTAGAGCTTCCCTGTTCCCTGAAAGAYGAATCTTCCTCTAGCAAAAAATACCATGCTTCAACCCAGTGAAGGATAGCTTTTTTCAATTACTATTATGCATTTTATCTTTTCCTATTTGTTTCTCATTTTATATGCCCCTTTTTGGCARTTAGCTCACTACCACAAGATCCTGGGTTTCACCTGTTTCCTTTCCACCGCCTGTGACTTTTATGTTAGCGATGAGGCATTGCTGTTTCTATTGCCTCATTAGCTTCTGCACCTCAGTGCAAACCACAAAAGCTAGGAGGGTCCCAGCTGCTTTCAGGCAAACCATTTTTGCTGTAATGTCCGTCACTCCTATGAAGAATTTGTGAGAGCTAATGGTACTCTTTTCAGGCTCTTCCTCCCTGCTGGGGACACCCAGATAGTGGTTGAAAACCCTTGCAAAAAGGATGGGTTTTTTTTTCAAAGTGCAGAAGGTCTATGATACGTTTGTCTCCTTTCTATGTTCTCAGTTTCGTTTCAGCATTTCTGTAGTGCAATTCATAGCTAGCCTCTTCTGCCTGAGTCAGCTGAAAACTATTAAAATTGTCAAGCAATTCAGAACCAGTTACTGTTACAAATAAAGCTGCTTTCTGGCTGTCTTCTTAATTAGTTTTGCCGGTACTTGCTGCTAATGGAGGCAGAATAAAACAGAGTTGAAACCAGTTGTCTTCCACATTTTCAGAGTTTCAAATCTAAGCGGGCTATTAACTGCTCCACTGCTCCACTTAGATGATTATCTGCATTTATGTCATTCTTCAGTACTTCTGCAGCTGTGCTCGAGGTTTGCCTTTCTGCCTGAGCTTGAGCCGCTTGGCCCCATGCAACGCAACCCTTCGCCCAGTACAACGACCGGCTTCTGCCTGCTTGCTGCAGCGCTCCCAAAAGGTCCCAATCCCAGTACAAAGCTTCATGTTCTCAAGGTAGCATTTCATAAGTTTTTTTTTCCCTTAGTCCCCCAACTGAAATACAGCCCCATAAGAGCCCAAGGGCAATCTGGCACAGCTGGAGCATCCAGGCTGGTGGAAGCAATGTGCCGAAATGGGTGGCAACAGCAGTAGAGTTGCAGGCTGATGAACAAGGAGCTGTTCGTATCTCTAGGAAGCTTCTCACGGTTCCTAGGAGCTCAAGGAGAAAGGAGACGTGTCCTGTGGTTTAGGAAACACCAGGGGCAAAGCACAGTAACAAGGTGCCACCAGTGGTCACTAATGAAATGGGTTGGGGCTATGCCACCCCTGCAGTGCTCTGCATGCGGGGGGTCCCCAACAGTACGGTCAGCGAGGGGGGAGCAGGACAGGCAGTGAAGGAGAAAGCGAGGCAACTTGGACACTTGTCTAACCCGCAGCCGCCGGAGGCCCCAGGAACTGTCCCAGCCGTGTGCCCATGAGCCAYGCTGCCTGCTGCAAGTTGGAGTTGMGGTTTGAACTCAGCTGAGGGAGGCTGTGGGCAAAGCCCACGATTTGCCGCTTGGCCCCTTCCCCGGCATCCCTGCCCCAGTACCGTGGGGACAGCTCAGGTCAGAGGCTCTCAGACCTTTTCCACATGAATGCTAAGCCCTTGGCTAAGGTTTCCTCAGCCGCCTGCCTCTCTGTCCGCCTGCTGGAGTCGGCTCCTTGCCCCTGGCCAGGAACGGCAGGCGGGAGGTGGGATGCATCACAGTTCCAGATTATAATTGATCTTCAAAGCACATGCTTAACCCTCTTAACCCACTTCAAAGAGAAGCCGTACCTTCCAGCCGCGCTTCTCTGTAGCATCTGCTAGGTTTCTTGCATTGCTATTTCCCCAAAGATTAGTTCYGCTGCCTCGTAGACGTGTGGAGTATCTAAACCCTCCTGGATCTCTAGGGTATCCTGATTTCCAGATATCTGCAGCTTGGGACATGGCCCAACCTGCTGGCTCGGTTCCCATACCCTGCTTTGATGAATATGTTCAGCCTTTCCCTGTCGAACTGGATACAGTGATTCTTCCTGATATTATTAGCATGCCCGTATGGGAGAGGCCGACCTGACAGCTGTCGGCGCTGTAGCCGGGCTGGAAGAAACAAAGCCCTCTTCTGTTTTGGGGGCCGCCCGGCTGTCAATCTTCTTCTTYCCCCCCCCTCCTGCTTCTTAAATGAAAACAATACTCCATTTTAAATGTGCAAAACACTTCCCCCCCCCTCCCTTTTTACCTCCCCTGCAGTTGAGCGTCTGGAAACTTAAAACAGACTCCCATAGTAAATAAAAAGAAGCAGCTTGATTAATTTTATGGCAGCAAAAGTGGGTTAATCGGTAAAACTGCTTCTTATGCCGTCATGGTTCAGATAAATGGGTTTAGCCCAGCAAGCAGCCAAAGGGCACGCATTAGTGGTGCCTTGCACAGCAAAGGCAGCGAGCAGGCTCGCAGGACGACCCCGTCAAGGCACCAGCCTGCTGCCTGCAAAGCTGGTGGCAGACTTCCCACTGACTTCAGTGGACCTGAGACTGTGCTGTAAATAAATATAGCTGGTTCCAAAGGGTACAACAGACAGATCGAATGCGAGTGAGCTTTTCTTGTACTTCCTAAGATGTTTTCCTCTATTTATTTCCTCCATGGTTCTCTACAGCATTTAAGCTTCATTAAAATGGAAATGATTTAAAAATTGCATTTACCTAAAGCCTCTGACTATATGCAGCCATATTCCCACATACAAAACATACATATTTTCAGCACCTATGGACAATAAAGCTATTTGTACTTCAGTTTTGGTATGTGTAGCATCTGGGTGCAGGGGTACCCGCTCTGGTTCCACCTGTGCTAGCCCAAGATTYAAAACATCCCCCCTGGGTTTGTCAGGCAAAGAACAAAAATGCGCTCAGCATTCCTGCTCCTCTCAGTTCCTACCAGAAAACTTCTTGTGTTGGATGCATTAGCATGATTTTGTTAGTCTCGATGCAAGACGTTGACTGTGTGATCAGGCGTAGTCTCGCTTTGTCTATACAACTTTCGTTACAGCAGCAGAAAGGGGCGGCAGCCCCAGGGAATCTGAGCAAGTGAAGGCGAGAAATGGGTGTCGCTTCCTAGGCAGCGGTGAAACGTGCAAGAAGGTACAGTGTAATCCCTGGAGCCTGGTGTTTGGCTAAGACCTCAGGGGGAAAAGCTTTGAAATACAGAACATGATGAACTTTTTTGACGGCCAGCCTAATGTTGGTACTAGGTAAATCTGCCATACCGAGATCACTGTTCAGAAGTATTATATTCTATTAACATATTGCTAAGAGCCTTTCAAAGGCAGTTTTAAGCTGTATGGAGTGGTTAGAAGACATATTTTTCCATTTTTTTGAGTGAATAACAGTAACAGCTCTTCCAGAGCAAATACTTTTATGTACAGATATAAGATTCGATTTCTGACATTCCCACATGTGAGAGGCTTTCATGCCTGCAAAGCAGAGTCACGGTTCATGTTCATGTCTAAATCACATAGCAGCAGCTCATATCACTTTGATACTTATTGGTTTCAGTAGTGGTTTCTATTGTGGTGTGTTTATCCATTTCTATGACACACACTCACATGAAAACTATTAAGAGGCAAAAAATCAAGCCGTGATTCTCGTCTCATGTCAATTCACCGCTGTGTCAGCCGCTGCCAGTCCCCTTTCCTACACCACGCTGCTCTCTTTGGAGGTTTTCCAATTCTACTTCTGCTTAACCCCAGAGATCTCGCAGAATCTGGACAGACTGCTGTTACACAAACCACACCATCTTCCCCTTCTTCCCAGAAAGCGATAAACAAAATCTTTACTTTCGACTGACGGTAGAAAGCAAGTGATTTCACGTGTGTGTGTGAGAGAGAAGCCATTTGGAGTGGTTTTCTGCTTCAGCAAAAGCGTTCGCGCTGGCTGCGGCGGTGGCTCCCAAGCCTCGCTGGCCCTTCCCTCGGCTCGCGCGCTGCTGCGGCGGCGCGGAGCGGAGAGGTGCTGCCCGTGCACACCATCAGAGCAGCTCCCCAGGCTGCTGGGGACGGACACGTGGCGGGTCTGAAATATTTCCGAAAAAGGAAAAACCAAGAGCGTCCTAACCCGCTGCAAGTGCCTTGTTATGGCTGTGTCGGTAAAGCAACGTGCTTGGAAGAAATGGGGAAAGCAAAGAGAGAGGGTAGCCTCAAAGCAGGGTCCTTGATGCAGATTTTTGTGTAATCTAAGTTTCCCTTTTTTTCCCAAATTGCTCAGCTGTTGCCCATTTTATGAGGGGAGCAGATCCAAGTAAATACAAAGCAGAAAAGCCTTGGGAATTTTCCTAAGAATTGATGTTTCTCTTTCAGCCATGTCATCTGGGTTTCTTATTTCTTCATTTACTGTTTGCTTGAAATGAGGCAGCATATCCTAGCAGTTGGCACGGGAAATGGGGAGGGCCTTTTTTCTGTGCTTGAATTTGTCACTGTGTAATTGCATGAACTGTGAGGACACCATGAGATGCCTCAGGTGTAACATGGAAAGAGTGAGAGTGGGATTCTCACACAGGCAATCCTGGGAAAACAGTGTATTGTCAATTGCTTTTAAAAATGCATATGTAAGAAACAAAGCTGCACACTCCAGAGCAGGCATAACATATAACACACCTGATGTCTTTCCACCTTGCCCCAATCTTTCATGTAAAATGGAGTGGGAAACTCCACTGAGAAGCTGGGATTCCCATTCCTGTTTGAACCAGCTCTTCCTCCACATGTTCATCCTCCTTTGCTCTCTATCACTCACACTAACTGTTGCTTTCAGTATCCTGACAGCGATAGTATCTGAGCTTAGCTATTTTCCTGTAACATCCTCAGTGCCCAACAACACAATCCGCCATGGATTCATCCAGGAATGCATCCCTTGCCAGAGCTCATTTTTATAGAGAAGACAAGACAGTCCAGCTGTGGAATCAAGTAGGCAATGTGCACATCCAGGGCAAGTATCCAGCAAGCAGCTATTGCTCAAATCAATACTGTCTTTAATTAAGGCAGCAGATCGCAAGCTCATTAGAGAATTTCTGGCCCAAGTTYTTCACTGTCTCCTACTTTTGCGCAAGCAAATCTGTGCAGCTAAGCATATTGCAAGATTCTCATTCCATCCTGGTAATGCAATTAAAGCAGTTGTAATTCTGCTCACAGCTGTGCAAACCAAATACAAACTGCTCCATGAGGCTCAAAATGCGTGTTGGAGGGGATGGTTGAGCTTTGAAATCCTCCGGTCCAGTTTTGATCCTGCCTGCTAGCCACCTGCATGTGATGTTCCCGATCTATAGGCTCTCCAGGCTATATGGGCACCTGGGGACCATGCGTGAGTGTCATGCAGCCTTCGTGTGAGCACTTAGCAATGACCCCATGGCAGGGAGGTGGGAGTCCAATTAGCATCTATCCAAGCTGCCAGGCTCTGTTACAGTAGTAATAGCATTGCTGCTCTTAATAAGCAGTTGGTATCGCTGCTTCATGGCAAGGATCCTTATTGTGTCTATGCTGCTGCTGTTTTCATGATCTCCTCCATGCTCTTGCTTCTCGATGTTTTTATCCATTTTGCCCCTTTCATTGCCAGGGCATAATTATATTGAAAAGATTATAAAGCTCACAGCAAATCCCTTCCCCTCATCAAGGCTCCCTTGGTGCTGACCTTCCCAGCTCTTTCTGTAATGTAGCCCCAGCCTCATGTTAACCCCTAAACTGCCAGAATCTCCACACTGCCGACAAAGGAAGTGCTTCAAAGACTCCATCTCTATCCAGAGTGGTTTCCATTCCAGTATCTCTCAAACAGTTTGGACTGGATACAGAGCTATCATAGCTCCTCCCCTTCCCCCCCAAAAAAAAGGTTGTTACCAGATTTTTGAAGGAACAAATATCAAAATATCACTCCTTTCTAGTCCTGGGAGATCCAGAGATGTTGCACCTCTTTTGGAAGAGTGTTATGCCATAGAAGAAAGATATTTTGGCTTCTCTTTCTCATTCTCTAATGATATTAAATAGCATTCCGTCTCTCCTCAGGGTACATGCTGGCAAATTCATAGCTCACTGTAAATCAAGAGCACTTCCACTAATCTCAGTGAAGACTGACTCAGTGAAGGATAGGATTTTGGCCAGCTAATTCGGGCATGAAAAATAGTTACGGTTATGAGGCTTCAAAATATCTCGCCAATATTTTCACAGTAATCTCTCTGCAAAGGTGATTACACAGCAAAGGGAACTTGCTTAATAATTAACTAAAAGCATGATCCCTTTGCTTATGGAGACACATTTCTTGACATCCCAAAGAAATAACCTGAAGTCACTCTTTTTCACTACTTTGTTACACACTGATATTTGTGCTGATAAAAGCATGCTCTGTTTCAGCACATTTTTATCAGACTCCTCATCACCAGTGTTTTGATGTTGTCTTCTGATAATTAGCAGTATGAAACACCAGACTGTTCAATTTTTAGCCAGATTTCCTTTTGGAAACAGGCTTATGCAACATCACTGTCATCCATGCCCTTCTCCTCCCAGTCCCATCACTTTCAGATGCATCACCCAACTTTAAACAGATTGGCAGGGGGAGGGAAATAGAGATCTGAAATGAGTTTCCATGGATTTCATGAAATGGGTGGAGAGGATGAATGCTAGTAAGCACCTTAGGCTGCTGCACTGGCTGGAGGGAAGGATGTGATGGAGGTGACCCTTCCTAAACCTGGGAGAGTCCATGCTGGACCTCTGCCTGGAGATGCTGATCTGCTGGGGACAAGGTTTCATTGCCCAAGCTTTAACAACTCCGTGCACGGCTTTCTTCCCACCCTACCTAACTTCAGTAGTTGAGAAGACATCCCTGTATGATCTCTATTATTTCCACAGGTCACCGACACGACTGTGGGTGAGTGAGTCTGTTCCTCTAGATCTCAGGTCCCCTGCTTTCTTCTCCCTTGCCAACAGTGGTAACAGCCTCCCTTTCCTACTGCACAGGTGCTGGCAGTGTAAACAGTGAACATTGTGAGTTGCCCACTTACACCACCCTTCTTTCCTCTAATCCCAAATATATGTCTATGCTTACAGCAGATGTGTCCACATACTCTTTCACCAGAAGTCCCTTTTTATGAGGAAAAGTGTCTAAGCAGTGCTTGAACAAGTCTCTGTAGAGACTATGTTGTCCAGACAGTTATGTGCATATGCAAAATGGGCCTTTTGGGACCCATTCTTTACAGAGCAAGTACATTTTTTGTGATGTTCATACATGCCAGCACTTGACACTTCCCTCCTCTCCATGCATTACTTATCTCCGCTTGGTAACCCATCAGGGCTTTGACATCTGGCAGTGCAATCAAAGCAGCATCTCACTTACCGAGGCTGCAAGGCAAGTGAATATGTGTTTCCTTACAGCTTTGTCACCTCATCCAGCCTGTTTCGCAGCAGAAAGTTCATAACACCCTCCGTTACAGGGCTCTTCTATAACTAAGGATATGGTTCCACCTTAGGTTTTCTTCTGAAGCAAGTCAATGTAAGAAGTTTACCTGAGTTCAAGTCCCATCTATGGGTGCTCCCACCCCTTAAAGTGTCTCAACTTTTTCTGTGGTCATGCCATCAAATTTCTTTGAAGTAGATTTGCTACTGGAGAAGCTGTAACAGCATGCCACATAGACATTCAAGCACTCTTGTCAGACATGTGCCTCCTTCTGTATGTTATGAAATATTAACGAAGGCAGTGAAAAGTGGACTTTCAAAGTAATCGCAAAAAAAGTAAATGCAATGCATTGCTTTGTGTTTCTATGGAGAGAAGAGGGGCTGATCCAGCTAAACCAGGGTTTATTCCTATGCTCCCTGCTCTATAGTAAAGTATCCTTCTTTCCAGACTAGAGCACACATTTATGAAGCAGAGAGGGATAGAAGAGGACCCAGCAGAGACCTAGTTCACCCCCTCCCACTGTGCCTGGTAATACCTGAGCTGTGTTAGGTGACACTGTCATGAGATGTAGCTGAACACTTGGCTCCATCCGCGAGCGCAGCCGTGTCTGGCCTTGTCCCTGGCAGCCACCCTGGTCAGTGTCCCCAGGCAGGCAAGTCACCCCTGGCAGGGGAACCAAGCCTTTCAGTGGGAGAACAGGGCAGCTCACAAAACAGTTATATATCAGACGGGTGACTTGTTGGGTTCTGCCATCACTTTTACTGAATATGAAATACTTTCACTTTTTTAATTTGGCAATTGCTGGTCTATCACACTGTGTGAAAAAAATGTGGAATTATGGTATCAAAAAACCCTAAAGCTAAAGAAAATTTAAATTCCCTCCTTTAGCAATATTTCTTGGGTTCTGACTGATTTTAATTCCTTCCTCTTCCTCACTCATGCCATGTCCTATTTGAGCCCATGTGATACTGGGCAGCAGGGTATTCCCACTGCCTAAGGGGTAGGACCAGGCTCTTACATTTGCTATATAGCTGTCAATAGTGGCTCTGTGTTTTTCTTGCCTTTCATACTGTATGCTGCTCCTGCTTTGTATCTCTTTTTTCACCCTTTGTTCCCAAATGCAAATCAGCTACCTTTAAGGCTCCAGTCACTCCTTCTTCACTTACAAAGCAGGCACCAACACATCTCTGAGGCCTGTCTGCAGCATCCAAGGAAAAAATCAATCCCAGCCATACTGTATCCGTTTCAACATTTTGTAAGAGAGCTGGCACAGTTTAAATCTCTTAGCTCCGTATGTCTTGAATCAGATTTGCCTTTCTCTTATTTAGATACAAATGCAGAATAATCGTCCTAAGTCTGAGAACGTTTAATCCAAATTTCTGTCTGTCTAGAGAAGAAAAAAAAAAAAAAGCTTTGCTCTTAATTCACATGCATTTTCTGAAGGAGAGGGAAGATGTGACTGCTTGCTTTTGGAGGCCAAATGTTTTCCTTCTAACGAGCATCAGCTAACTTTATCCCAGTCCCACATTCTTCACGGGAATCACAATGGAGCAAAGGCCTAATCTTGTTCCCGTTCACGTCAGTAAAACAATTCCTATTGATTTAAATTAGATCATGAGCAATCCTAAAATATGAGTCAGAATTGCACAATTCAGCTTTCACTGGGTCAGACTTGGAGGGTCTCTTTTTCACCACAGTCCAGTACATACTCACCCAAGTTCCTTGCATGCATAAATATTAGTTTACAAAATGAGGCTTCAAACCCTGACTCATTCCTTCTTTAACCAAACTCCTGCTAAAGTATTGTAAATATCATCCAGGGAATTAGAGATTTTTTCCTTTGCCCCCTATAACACTATCACTTTTTTCCTTTCCTTCCACTAAGTCTTCTGCTTTGCAAGCCCCGGCACTTTGCCTTGTGCCTTTACAGAAACAGCAGAAGCAATAAACTTTCATTTCCCTCTACAAACATTATGAAACTGCTTAATTATTAAAATGTCTGTTTTTCACTGGAGGGAAAAAGTCAGGCCCTGCATGTTCTAATTGTTTGTTTTCTTCTCAGTTTCCTTGGCACGGGGTTCTTTTTCTTTTTTCTTTTTTCTTTTTTTTTTTTTTTGAGCTAAAACAAACATTTCTCCAAACTCAGCATTCACAAAGTTTCTGGTGAATTAAACTAGTTGAAACTCACAAACTTGAATCTTTCAATGGAGATGTGAAGAGGGGACGTGATCTTATATTATCGTAACATGTTCTTCGAAACTCTAAAGGAAGGATGAAGATTGTGTCATTTAAATCCCAAGAGTTAAGGTTAAAAACCTGCTAGAATCTGTAGCCAAACTATAAGCAGGAGGTTGCAGAAAGCATTTTTCTAATCAAAGGTGAGTCAATGCTGTAACAGCCTGTGGTTTGTGAGGTCTCTGTGGTCGCCAGATGCTAGCGCGGGGCGCTCTGAGCAGGGTCTGCCCGCACAGAGGGGCTGCGCGTGCGGGGCTGCTTCCCAGCACCTCCCCACGAGCGTGTCTCGCACTTGCGACACTGCCGATGGCACCGGGTCCTGCAGAGCTGCTCCCTGCAGCAGATCAGCCTCCGCTCTGGGGGAGCGTCCTCCTCCCCACCAGCACAGGCTGTTACCTCCTGACCAGAGCCACTCTTGCCAGCACGCTGGAGGCAACCCGCAGGAGCTGCAGTCAGGAGAGAGCTCTCTTGATGAAAACTGACAGCGCTAAGGCTGAGCCTCTCTCTTCTGCATTTTTGAGGCCCCTCAGGCTGAGCCTGAGCAGATGGACAGCAGAAACACAGCGACTCCAGCATATCTGAAGTCACCATGTAGACGATCTGAGCAAGATTCATGGCTCCAATCCAAATGTCAGCCAGCCTGGGAGAAGTTCAAGACACACAGAAATTCAGGACAAGTGGCCAAAGTCTTTTTGCTGTCTGGAAAAAGTCAGCTTTGTGAAATCTGTCCAGTGAAACCTGGACATATGGTAGCTCTAGCTGTAGAAAACTTCATGGGCATAAATCTGTCCTCTGCATTTCTATCAGTAACAGCTGGGAGGTCACTATAATTATTCTGAAATTGGATGCTGAGAGCTAGTAAGCACTTGTCTATTTGGAGGGGGAGAGAAAATTTGTTTGGAAACAGTTTGTAGCTTAATGTCTTCTAAGAGTGTCTGCTCTTTCTCGCTTATAAGGGCTATGCACTGAGAGATCAGGCAGAGGATTAATGAAGCGGATACTCATCTCCTCATCTACTTGAGGTTTTGATAAAGCTGAGTCAATAAACCCGATTAGCCAGCAGGATGTCCAGGGAGGATTAATTTGGGATTGCAGATAGGTTGGTAAAGAAACACGGGGTGTGCTTCTCCTCCTCTCTCAGGAGCTCTCTTCACGCATGCTGGGCGTGGTGTGACCATGTGGCTAGTCCAAGTGTCAGGTTCTCACTGGTAAATGGGATGAGATGGCTTGCTCTCTGTTTGCAGTTGTAGTTGCTGTGCTGTCAGAATTACTGATGCTTTCCCTATTATAGAATTATTAATTTGTACTCTAACCTGGAATGTTTGTAAGATTGGAGAATTCTGAACTAGAGAGAGAGTCATGCTGCAAGGAATCATACAGTTTCTCAAAGTTTTAYGTGACAGCTAAGTCCAGTTCAGTTAGTTATCAAGTAATACCCAAAAGATGCTAAAAAAAAGCCCAGAAGAATCCAGATCTAAGGCTGAGGAGACAGGGGAGTTGTCCTGATCCTAGCTAATAGAAGTAGACTAAACCATAGTAGGTGCACTGCTCGGGTCACAGCAATGCAAATGCTTCAACCCAGGGAAGTGTGGTGGACTGTTACAGTCAGAGTGGGAAGTGCACAGAGTTGCACTTCTGAATATGTCTGTCTCAAAACTACTCTTCTGTGTGAGTCATTTCCTTGAGGACGGCACTGCAGTAGCTAACGTGACTCTGACACTCTAAGTCAGATGGTTGCATTCAGAGTAGGCACCGCTGTGCTTCAGGAGCAATTCTCAGGGTGATGGTTTGCAGAGGGACTTACTGCAACCAGGGCTTTCTCCAAATAATGGGAAAGTTCAATTATACAAAGTATAAACGAAAGGGTGGAGTGCTGATCTCTGTGAGAGGAGATGGTGCTCTGTCCTTCAGAATTTGTCCTTACAATGTCCAGAGCCTTCAGACAGACAGAATCAGGGCTTTCTACCTGGGTTTTACTCTGCTCCTACTCATAGTTTAAATACCTTTAAATAGGTAACTCATAATACTCATACCTTTAAATAGGTAACTTTACTTGCTCTCAGCTGCATAGACCTACAGTGCAAGCAAAGTATTGTAACAAGGAGCAGTAGGGATAGTGAAGGGTATTTTTCATTTTTGTGTTTGTTAATGAGATGTTTAGCTAATTTCAGTCACTTGTATAATGGTGTTTAGACAGAATGTGTTGATGTTTTGTTCTCTGAAACCCAGAGGTCATTTTTAGGATCTCCTAGTACTCTATTTTAGTACTTTACCAATGGTTCAATGAACTCTCTGATAATGAGTCCTAGCGTAACGTTCAAAATCAGAAGAATCCCCTCCAAACGATGTGCCATCCACCAAATGGATGTTTCCATAAAAACTGGAATGGTAGAGAATTGTAAAAAAACAGATTTAAAAGGAACTGGAGTTCCTACTTGGGCAGGAAAAGAAGCTTTCTAGGTTYGTGCTAAGCTTTAGCAAACAGAGGATTGAAACATGGCTCTCTCTACCCTGATGTCTTTCCATAACAGTCCCTCGAGAAAAGTACAGTTTATGAAGCACTGAGCCTGCAAATTAAATAAGATATGTTGTGTGTCTGTGCATCCAAGAATGGGGTCACTGCTTACATAAAATGTGTGATGCTGTAGGCTGCTCTTAGAGAAATAAGTGACACCCCTGGACCAAAATGGTTCAGTGTTTCTGTTTTCCAAGTCTCTCTACTGTGTGGAGATTAAAGGATGAGAGAAGAGAGATGTGGCATACATTGTTTACTGTGCACTGCTGACAAGCGCCTTCTAGTTGCTCAAATGAAAAACAATTTATTTGAATAAAGAGAAATTAGAGGCTGCAGCAGATTACACTTCCTGGACAAAGATGCCAAGGCAAAAGACTTCCTCATCATCCTGGGGGGCAGAAGGGCACTGGGGAAAGGGCGAGTGGAAATGAGTCGAGAGTGCCTCTCCCATGGCCCTTTGCAGAGAACCTGATCACACTTGGCTCTTGGGGGTGAAAAATGACAAGGGACAGACAGCTTCCAGCTGCCCTTCTCCTTCCCTGCCCGCAGGGCATCCTCTCCTACTGAGAGCGAAGAGCCATCAGGTAGAAATCGCTATGGTCTGCTCCAACTTCCTTAACCACAATTAATCRGGTCCCTCAGTGTGTGTGTGCATGGGCTGCTGGCAGTGCGGGTGGCAAAATGAAACCTAACTGGCGAGATTGACAGGGCTAAGTCCATGCTGGTGTAAACCAGCTGAAATCCTGCTTTCTTGAGCTCATATGGGCTAGTGGACGCTGGTGGCTGGAGGGCAGCCTTGGAGCATTAAAAGGTGCTTAGAATGGTAGAATATTTTAAATCATAGTAAGACATCTCCCCCTGAACAGAAGATCTTAGCTGGGCAGAGGAGATGGAAAGGCAATTCGGGACATATTTTGAAACCATTCTTGTCCATAAGTACTCAACAATAGCCAGGTAATCATATATTTTTTAATGCTCCCCCGCCATGTTGTTACTTTGCCCCCTACTGTTTGGAGCTGTTTCTCATCGTCTTGTGTCTAACACTGGACTGACTGTAAGGTCTTCAGGGCTCTGCGCACATCTAGCTATTGTATAAAGCTACTTTAAACAAGTATTAATTGAAAACCAGCTTGAAGAAGAACTGAGGCCAGTCAGTTCTTCAGAAAAAGAAAAGTCTCTTTACCTGAGCAAGTCTAAACAGACCACCTTTCTCCTCTGATTATTTAGAGATTCTGAATTTGCCTTCTTTGGGGAGATGGAGAGTAAATTCCAGTTTAAGTAACTGAACAGCACATGCAGTCTCAGTGACCTTTTGGGAAAGATTTTGAATTGAAACTGGGTCTATGTGTTGTTTATCTAGAACTGATTATGCCAGCACAAATGCATATTTTTTTCTCTGCTGCTTTTCAAAGGATCCCTTTTAATTATCATAGTATGAGATAGCATTTTGATAGCATCTAACAGCGGAACAATCCTTATGGTCTCCTCTGAGTACAAGAGATTAAACAGGGAGGGGAAATTTGAAGTTTTGCCTGGTTTGCTTTAGATGTTAGAGCTTTTATTCTTTTTGCATGTGATCCAAAGCCCACTGAAGTCCAAAAGAAAGTTTCAATTTCTTTTAGGCATTGGTTCAATACCTTTGCCAATAACCATTTAGTCACAGCCTGACTACTAGCATGTGTAATCAAAACAAGCCTTGCAACTGGATGCTAAATAGTATTTGTGGACAGCAGGGGCTCAGCACAGACTCTCAAGCTGGAGAAGGAGGCTCTCTAGGTCACTCCTGAGGTACTTTGGCAGGGTAAAGAAGGTGGCGAGATTGCTCAGCTCCTGTGGTCAGTCTGGCATGACAGATTGACTCTAAAAATGACCTGAATGCTGCAAACTTTCCCCTAACAAACCCATTCTAATACTCCTTGCCTGGATCTAGAACAACCTGGGAATGCTATTTGTTAGAGCCGAAGCACATAGTCTCTGAAAAATAGAAAGTTTTTTTGGTCCATTTCAGTCAGGTTTTGTTGCAGCCATTTAACTGGATGAACTCCTACAGAGACAAACTCAGTTGCTCTATTTACTTTTTTCCTCCTTTTTCCTGTGTATTAACTTACTCCCTGCGATCCTAGTGGAAAAGAAATCAAGAATCCCCTCATTAAAATTCAGAGCTATTAATTTTGGCATCCTCTGTGCAATAAGCAGCTTTATTTCATATTACACATTGCCTGCATTTTGCACCAGAGACAGCTTTGCAGAATAAAGCAAGAAATATAGCAGCTAATAGTAGAGGCAAAGAACAGACAAAGGACCAGGCTGACTCTTTTATGCATTAGGGTTTTTTGGTAGGAGGTAGGCCAGAACCGTGTTGTTCATGTGGTTGTTATTGTCAGAACAGGGTTTTAGGCTCAGAGCTTTTATTAAATCCTTTTTCCTACACTAATAATATTAAACATACAATTAGGGACTTGAGTTTTGTGTAAAATGACATTAGCCACTGATCACCTCCTTAGAAATGGTTTGTAATGCTTAGCAAATATGCATGTTAGAAACGAAACAAGACTCAGACAGCTTTGATCTTCATAGCAATCACTTAGTTAATTTTGGGGACATTTAGGAGAGAAAGAGAACTTGCTGGCTAACCAAATGTCTGTTTTGCAAGAAAGAGGAAAGACAGAAAAGAAATCATATGTCTAATTTTCTCCCAACTATCTTGCTGTTCTTTGTGCAAGTGAATAAAGGGAAATGCAAAGTTCTGGCAAATTTTTCTCACTGCTACTGACTTATTATATTACCATGGACAGGTTTGAAACGTGGACAGGTCTCTTGATTTTTTTTTTCTTTTTCCTGGGCTGCAGTTTGTGTCTGTCTGTACACGTGTTCCCATGCAAACTGTTCATTCTAGTTGCTCCTGGGCCTGTTAGTGCATGAAGCAAAAATAGCTAAGTGAAAGACTGGCAAGTGTATTTAGTAATAGTCTTCCTGGCCATGTCCCATAACTCTTCCATCGAAGAGTGCAGAAAATCAGAATATCAAAGTGATTTGTAAACTAACATCAGCTCTTATGGGTTACAGTGCTGGTCCCCTAAGCATATACATAATGTCATCCAGTTTTGAGAAGAGGTGGTGAAATTTCCCATGCCTGTGTGAGCTTGGAAAAGGTCTGTTGATACCTGTGCTCCTTTGCATGCAGCTTAAGGCTCCAGGCTTTCCCTCCCCCACAAACCTTCCGAGGGCTGTTGCACACCATGAAGGCCCACAGACCAAATGGTGCTCTGCACACAGTGACTCCAGCTGAGCGCACTACCTTTTTAATGTTAACTGGAGGCTGCTTGGAGTCTAGTGGAGACTGAGCAGCAATTCAGGGAATTCATGATGTGTTGTTCCTGCYATACACACTGCCTCCTCAAATCCTTCAATGCTGTCCCAAGCTAAAGGATCATATGCACTAGAGTGAATATTTTCTGGGGGCACATGTTCTGTGGCTGATCCCAGTTTTTGGAGCCTAAGGGCTCTATTAGTCATTTCAGTTATTCATTAAGACACACAAATTGTTATTTGAATAGGCTCAGCATCTCCCTGGTGATGACTTCACAGCAAATGACAGCAAAATCTGCTTTGATAGGTAGCATGTCTACATGTGACTATACAAACTACCTTGAATGAAGTTTATCAGTTGCTCTATTCTGGCTGATAAGTTTAAATCATTCTTCTGTTCTGTTAACTTTGTATGAAGAAACCATGTGACAGAAGTAGATATGAGCAGATATATTTATTAAACCTCGATTCCATTTTTGGGCTGAGGTCACCATGACTCATTCACACCTGGTTCCTAGATATCATCAGTTGTCTATAAAGCTGCTCTCTGAAAACCACTTGGATATGTGTTGCTCTTGATATGGCTGCTCTCAACTTTGTTTTTAGCACTAAATTACCTATGGCAAGCTAACCAATAAGGTAATTATCAGAATATATGATAAGTTTTCCTTTGTCTTTATGGATAATGTGGACTGCTCCTCCACACACAGCTTCCAGCTTTTTGATTAAATCTCCAGGTTGTTGGCTCCCATGTGATTCTCCAGATGTAACAAGTGAGATCAGTCACTGTTATCAACTCCAGATTAGCAGAGAGATTACTTCTGATAAATGCAAACAGTTCTTGGCATTTAACATTTTCTATTTCAGAAAGTGGATTATAGTCTCACAATCTTCTGAACTGTTATTCTTTTGTGATTTGTGATATACAAATGCCAACTGCTGTGATAATGGGCTTTTGCAGGCCCAGTCTGACAACAGCAAGATTCCTGCCTTGCATATTCTGTCTCACAGCATTTCACAATTGTTCATCTGCACGTAATGTGTTATCCTTATCATATTCCATGAACTTTTTCAAACCTTTACTGTTTGTTTTTTATGTTTTTTTTTTTTTTTATTTGGGAGTCTTTTTAATTGGAGAATATCTTTAATTGGAGAAAAACAAGTTTCTATTTTAAATTTGATTAACGTTTCATGAGGAGATTTGAAGAGGATGCAACACCCTCTTCAGGATACTGTGATACAAACAATACCTTCTCTAAAACAAAACTGTTTTCTGTAAACCAACATACATTCCCCTTCATAAGTTGCTGAAAGGCTTGAAGTTTGTCTCAGGGGTTTCACAGGAGTTTCTCCTCAGGCAGGGTTATTCAATGGATATAAAGAATACAAAAGTGTTATTGTTTTACTATGATCACGCTTTATCATTTCCAATGATATTGAACCTGTGGATTTCACTTTTCACTATTCAGAGCTGGAATATGGTTGCAGTTTTAGGCAGCTCTGAGAGACTAGCCTACAAGTCTGTCTGGAAGTGATATTAGATTGCAGCTGGATTTTTCTGATGCTGAATCAGTTGTTCATGTCTTCCATGCTTATTTTGAAAAGAACCCACAGCCTCTTTCTTTACAGCTTAGTTTTGCAGATGGGATGTTTATGCTTCAAACCAGCTATAGAAAACTGTACGTAATGTAAACTTCATCAGATGTCACCAGCGTCATATGCTGGAGTGGTAGTAGATGTATAAACGAGCCTGATGTTGCGGCAACTAGATTTCATTACAGCAACAATCCTGAAAAGCTATTTACCTGGAAAGCTACTACTTAAGTGAAGAGACACTAGTAATCTATGTAAACAAACCTGGCTGTTTCAAATCAAGCTTACTGCTTAAACAGGAATGAGTATCTTTGGATTGCACTGCTTTATCTAGACATCTATATGAGAGAGGGTCTCTTCAAAACTTAACTCATGTGCAAGTATGTAGCACGCACAAGTCTACCCAGCCACATTCAGAGCTGCAAGACATCTACTCTGAGACCTGCATAGTCTGAAGAATATCTCAATAATGTTTTTTAAGTGTAGTAAGATCCTTAAGATTGTTAAGTGAATGCTATGATAGAAACACAGACTTGCTCAGTGGCCACACATATTCTGCTTTTTTCCAAGAAGAGAACCAGTGTGGGATCAGACCCCTCCCCTCCTACACACAGACACATACCACATTGTCTAAAGCAGACATATTTCACCTGGTTAGACAGAGCATTGGTTTATAGAAAACAGCTTTGGTTTACTGTGGCTGCTCTCTGTTTTACAGACTTCTTATAAGGCTTGAATCAGCTCCCACACAGAAGGTGTCATTTCTCTCCAGTTAAACATACTGCCCAAGAAAAAATGCTGGGAGTCACAGCTTTGAATGATCCCATCTTGTCGTGATGACTTTTTCTTAAGTTTTGGTATTTTAGGTAAGGTATTCTGACAGTGAAAAAATGAGATCTGACTTGGAGGGAGGAAAAATACATAGTTAGGTAGAATTTATTTTTAAATTAGAAACTCTACAGGTCAGGATTGGGAGTTTCTAGCTTTCCAAGTAACACTGAGCAAACTGGCACTCTGTAGGGAAACATAAAGTTGGATTTTAAGTGGCAACAGAATATGATTCCTGCATTAATAGATGTATTTTTCACTACTATTATCAACGTGAGTTCATGTCTTCCCTTTTTCTAGACAGTACAGATGGGGATCTGCAACAAAGGTGAGCTTTGCTTATGATACTGAATGAGGCAAGTCTTAAACTATTTGGGTTTCCATTAACTCAATACATTGCAAGTAGATCTCACTTTAACATTCAGCTTGCACTTCCCCTTCATTTAATCCAGTTATTTCTATTGATAACTCTGCACCAGACCTCTTCCCCTTCATTTAATCCAGTTATTTCTATTGATAATTCTGCACCAGACCTACGCGTTGTCTTGTTCCAGGTATGTCCCTGTGTATCATTCTATCTATGCAATATCTAATTATCTAAATCCTATCTAATTGGAATATTTAATAATAATCCTTTTTATGGTAAAACCACAAAAGAGAAATCCTTTGCATGCTCTGCCTCCCAGACATGCCAGCAAGAGCCAGGAACAAGTCTACCTCTGGGCCAGGATTATAAGCATTTGAAAGCTTTGTTCCACAACACAAAACAGAGTCCAAAGACCCAGTGCATATAGTCTCTGTTCCCTGTCTCTCTCCTTCCTGAATAGTCTGTATTCTGTTTATACCTTCCACAGGCACTAAGGAGAAGCGAAAATGTATCCTTATATGCAGTAGCTCCTGGAAGGTCATGGTGTTTGTGAAATACTTCCGCCATGGAGCAGTGCTCGGTGACTACCTGGACTGACTGGCTTAGTGACACAGCCCCAGTTTCTGCCTGCTGTCAAATATCATTACCTTTGTAGTACGGACATCAGGAAGGGTAAATGTTACAGAGGCTAAATAGTTATGATTAAATCTGTTAATTATTACAGCATTGCCTCTAAGACATGGCATCCTTTCCTTCCTAAGCTGGGCTGCTTCTGAAGGGAAATGGCACTAATTAGCTTTGTTATGATGACATGTGACATTTTAATTCACTATAGCTACCTTCCTTTCACTACAGCTAGCTAACTGCAGAACCACAGCTCTTGAAAATAAAGACTATACTAGTTGTAGACAGTGCACAATTGTCCTGGTTACAGCAAGTTTGGCTGGTATGCACTGCCAAGAAATCCCAGGCTAGAAACTGAACTTATGCTTGTGAGTGTTGCTTTGTTTTAGCCAAATGGTAGCACAGTGATGTTTGTAATATGACCAGACCCTAGTGCAATTTAAAATGTAACATGGTATAGAGTCTGTCTGCATAATGGAGATAGATCTGAGTCAGTTTTAAATGGTAGTAGACTAGCTGCAAGACCATGGACTTCAGCATGGATTAATTTGCCCTGAAATTCTAAGTGGTTTTGCTTCTTTCTCCTTCTGAGATTTCTGCTGACAGTATTCAAATTTATCATGAGTGCCCATATTTATGTGTCTGTTGGCCTCAGTAGATGATTGCAATATACATTCAGATCAAGTCTTTTTTGATTATTACCCTTTAAAAGTCCTGCTAGAGAGATGGAGTTTTTCTATTACTGCTCAGGATGCTGACTCCAGGTGGCATCATAGACCTTCCAACTTCTAGTGAATCCAGTCAGAGCTGAGGGGGCTTGTGTGATTGGACCCACAATGTGAAATTGCAGTGGCTTAAGTGATTAAAAACATGGTCACCTGCATGTTTTCCTTTTCTGACATTTGTCACCAAAAGAACATGCTTGAGTTCTAGGCAGAAGAGGACCAGCAAAGGAATACTTCAGAATTTAATGTCAAGGATGCTTGAGTAGAAACAGAAGTCAGTCCCACAAAGCTGTGTTGCTGGCCAAATGCTTCACAGTCTCTTTGCTGCCTTTAACAGTGTTAGCTTTTGACCCTGACCATCCAGAGCTTTTATACATGGGAAGAAAATCTCTTCCCAGCTCCTCTGAAAACTCATGTTGTACTTTGATTGCTTTGATCTATATACCGGCCAATTCCAACGACACAACTAGCCATCTTTTTACTCATCTTTGAATACTGGGGTTTCAAGGTTGATTTAATTCCCTGTTGCACGCCCACAACTGTGTTTCTGCATGTTTATCCTTTACTATCTTTGTCCATATATCACCCCCTTGAGAGGGCAGCACAAAATCCTAAATTCTCTTCAACACTAAAATTTTTATTATGAAATTATTAATGGTTTCTGAAAAATGTTTTTTTACAAAACAAATTTCTTTTAATCCTAGACCAGCACTTCATAGCAATGAGGTTTTTCTTATTGCTAGGTAAGTTATGAGTTTCCACTAAATCATCTAGGATGGAACTATAAAAGGAGCAGAGTGGAAAGGAGGTGCAAGGAATTATCAATATTGGCTGATATCTTCCCTTTTCAGCAACTGAAATTGCTGAGATTTCCTACAGCTGCAGCTTTGCGCTTTTGCTCAGCCTTCTGCACATTTCAATCCCACTGCCACCTTGCTATTAGCTGTAACATTAAGATGTGCAGCTTGCTCAGACTGACAAACTGGAAAGCTATTTTGCTGCAAGCTTTTCTCCCCCTCCAGTGCAGTACGATGACCATTTAAGTATGAACAAGCTTGATCTTTTGACATATGTCAACAATCTTAGTGTTCCCTTAACACATCAGTTTTCGGTGCAGTCTGCCTTCTTCTGCTGAACTGGAAGTACTTCCAGCAAGGGTCATTGCGAGTCACCTTAATATAGGTACTTTCTATGCGTATATTTTGCTTAAGGGCCTTGCAGTCCTCCTCCATGTGCTCACCACTCACCACCGAAGCATACAATCAGCAACATTGAAGTGTTCCCAGTAGCTGTGTGAGAAACAGGCTGACATGTCATACCCTCCTTCATGGACAAGATCTTCCTCAGATCTTCCACCACTTCTCACTTTAGGATCTTTTTGTCCTCCAAAGCTCCCTGTGTTACTCATCAGGCCTGTCCTTCTCTGTCTGCATGTCCTTCTCTTTTATTTTACAAATGCTGTTGTAGAAACCCCTAATGTCGGCACCATCCAGTCCCTTGCTTTTCAAAATTGCTTCAATAGTTAATTAGCAGATGATCCTTGCCTTGTAGACTTTATAATCTCTCTCTTACTGCTATCAATGTTACTCTCGTCATAGACTCGTACAGTATACTTCACTAGTGCCAGAATCCCACACTGTTTGTTCCATCTGACACATGCAAAAACTGAATTACATAAAGAAGGGGTTGGGACACACAAAATTGCATGATTTTGGTTCAGAATTGCAAAGCTCTTTATGTTACCCCCCCACACACTGAAACTAAAGTATGTCCGTTGCAGGTCCAAGTGCCTAGAGGCTGGGTCTGCGCAAAACTTGTGTAAAGGGTCAGACAAATGGACTCCATGGAGAGGGAAGGGGTTGGAGGAAGAATCATGTATACTTCAGACTGGTGAATATTCTCTGACTGACCATATTTGGAGTTCACATAAGCAAAACAGAAACATGACAGCACACCTTCTTTAAGAGAAATAGAAGTCAATGACCCTCAGTTTTTACTTTAACAAAAATCAATCTTTTAGCTAATGTAGTAACAAGGTTTTATACAAAAAATTGTAAGTTAGAGAAGCAGGTGATGGCAGGCACCTATATTTTTTTCTTCTCGTAAAACATACGAAACGAACAGAATTGAAATTTATTTTTGAATAACTTAGAGCATGTCCTATAGCACCACCTAGCAGGCTAATTTAAAAGTGATCTATAACCCTAGATCTTTGACTATAATGATGTGCTTATGCAACAGAAAAAGGGTGCGCTTCAGACTTCTGGTTTCCACTCTGTAACAGCTGTTTCTGGAAACCAGAATCATGCCAACATGATGCTTAGTAAATTTGGGGTCTCTGCTTTTCAATGATCTTATTTATTATGAAGCATTCATGAGAAACCATGGTACAAAGGTAATGCTGTGCCAGTCTCATGAGCGTTTACATAAAAATAATAGGTCTCTAGACATCTCCAGCTGGTACAGACTGCAGCAGCACTTTTCAGAAAGCAAGGCTGTACAAACCCATCCAACCCTCTCTCAGCATATGTAAGTCTTAGTGACTCTCAGAGTTAAGAGCCAGGCTTTCTAAATCCATCATCACACTGTGTGTTTGTTTGGAGTCTAGTCTCAAGGAGTCCATAATCATGTGCGTGCACTTTTTCTTTGTACATCTGTATGGAGTATGAATGTCAATACCTCATCATGGATGGTAAGTTTTGGCAGATGATGAAGCTGCACACTAAGGCTGCGGCCCCATGCGTCTAACAGCTCTCTGCGGTGAGGCTCCCCTCTCCTTTCCGCTGGCTGCCTCCCACCTTGTTACAGCCCTGGCACTTTTCAGACTCTTCCATGATCCTACTAATCTGGTAGAAAACGATCCATTTTTTTTTCTGTTAGGATGTTTTCTGCTGGTAGTGAGTCAAAAGCAGCTCACAAAAAAGTCTGATGAATGCCAGTTCTGGTAAAAGGTAAGTGGTTCAGAGGGAAACAGAGGAGTGGGGGAAGCGGGATCTTTTCTCCCACTTTTCCCTTTGGGTGGCAGCAAACTATTAATTTGTCTTGCCATATTGCATAGTACTATAACCTAAGGCTTGAACTACACCTTCTTACAGAGGAGTGTGTTTCCTTAGCAATTAGCAATTTGTTTGTTGTAAGTTAAGACCAATGCTGTCATTAACAGCCTCTGTTCACAATCATGAGAGATGCTGGGTACACCTAGCCAGGCCTATTTGGCACTAGCATTTCTAAAATATACAGGATAAGAAGGAGATAATCCAGCAGGAAAAAAAGGTAGGATTGATATCTTGATCAAGATACTTTCATAGAAGTCCTGGAGGAAGATCTGGAATAAAACTCTGAAGCATTCAGTCTACTATTTTAATCCTTTTATGTGAAAGCAAATCGCAGGCTGAAAGGTCCAAGAACTGAACCTTTACCAATAAGAAATGCCTTAATCTGTAGCTGCTACATTTAAAAGAAAGACCTCTTGGAATTAATCTAAATAAATCATAACGATGGCTGCCTTTTATTTCTATTGCACTGCCTCTCAACCCACTGTAAAGTGTTATGTCCATTTGGATTGTGAAAATCATCTGCTGAATGCCTAGTGTGAAGAAAGAGATTTTAAAATGTCAAGCACCAATGCATACCTTTCCAACAGGCGAGGGAAACCCAATCTGCTGGTATCTGCTACCCCAAAAAGATTCTGGAGGGTACTGAAGCTACTTACTGAAATGCTGCTAAGCTTTACAAGTCAGTTCTGGAGCCGGTGACCCAGGGCATGAGACATCATCCTGGAACGAATATTAGGTAAAGGCTCCTGCATGGACTTTGGGACAGTCTGATTCCAAACCTCACTTTGAAATCACATTTTCTCATGGCAGTTTCAGCCAAGGTACATGCCTCCTTCCTCCGGCAGACCTTGGAGCTTGTACAGTCACACAGTTCAGGGAGCTAAGCTGGCCAAAAGCTATTCCCTTTTCTTTTTTTTTTTTTTTTGCATGAAATGCCCAAGTCAGGTGAAGGTATTGAAGGTATTCAAAGGACTGGGCTGCTCTGTGACCCCACCACCCTCTACCTCTCAGCAAACAGAACTTCCTACCACACCAGCAGACCTTTTCAGGGGCTTTCTCCGAGTTTCCAGGGCCACGGAAATAAATTCATGTAGGAGCACGGAGAAACTATACTGGCCGTCTTCTGCTTTGAGCAAATCACAACTTAGAAAAAAACCAAAATAATCACCACATGCGTTATTCTCCTCCTAGCAAGGATGTCAGAGAAAACAAATCATAGGTGGTGGATGTTAGGTGCGCCACTTAGCGCATTCCCGCTAGGCGTTCCTGCGCTATAGTGGAAGGGCTGCGTTAATAAAATATACACGTAAGGTATTTTGCAGGAAAAACATTTGGAGTTGTAGCACTGGAATGCAAGGACACGGAATAAATCCTTGGAAATGCATTCCCTCCTCACGGAAATCCAGCCGGCGAAACAGCCCGGGCGCCGCCGAGCCCGGGCAGCGCCAGGGAGCAGGAGGCAGCCGCCGCGGCAGGCGCTTCGCGGGGCCCTGCGGCTCCTGAAACGCCCCGTTTGCGGGGGCGGGCAGAGGCCGCGGGCAGCGGTCGAGACCCGGCGAAACTCTCCGTTAAAAGGAGACGGACGGCGGCGAGGAGCCCCCTGAGCGCCGGGCCG
>NW_020450838.1:3179565-3223108 GCF_003343035.1 Apteryx rowi | reverse complement strand
TCCCGCCCCTTGGAGCCGCTTTCCGGCAGCCTCCGCTCGGCCGGGCCGCGGCGGCAGCCTCGGTAGGTGCCGGCTTTTTATCCAGTTTTATTTTTAATCCTGAACCCGGGGGGCCGGCGCATCCCCTCCCTCTCCCCCCTCGCGTCCCCTGATTTATAATTTAACGTTTTAAGCTGAGAGGGCGCTGGGGGTCGAGGATATTTTGTTTTAAATCAGAGAGTGTCCCGGGGTGGTTTCCTTCTGGGAAGCGAGGCAGGGCCCTGCAAGGGAAATGCTAATTTTTAAAGCCATTTTGCTGTTGGCACRAGCCAAAAATAGCAAACGCCCACCAAAAGCTCTTACGCTATTTCACTCRGTCTGCTCAGTTAGAGAGGAAAAGAAAAAAAAAACTTATTCAAATGGTAGGGGCAAAACCAGGCTGGTTTTGAGCTCTTGCTATTCAAGTTTGCAGGATATGGTCCATAAACCTTACCTTATAGGTTTGTGAGTAAACTGCACAAGGCTTATGAATAAAAATAAAGGTGTCACATGCAGTAGGGGGTTCAAAGTGATTGTACATGAGCTGAGAACCTGGGCTGAACTTGGGGGAAAATTTGAAAACACTAGGGCTAAACCGCTGTACTGAGACTAGTTTTCTTTTCTCTTTTCTTTGTTTTTTTCATGAGTATTGACTATCATGAGAAAATGAAGTGATTCTCTGATGGTATTTCCTGCTTATTCTTGCAATAGGTATGTGACATGATCATAGCACTTAATCCTGTTGAGAATATAGCATGGGCCGTGAGGGGTCTATCCAGAAAGGTTTGAGACCATACATGAACAAAGTATTTAAAATAAATAAATAAATAAAAAGCCACTTAAGGACTGGGGCAACTGTTACAATTTTTCTGACTGAACCAGGAAAAAACACTCAGTTGTGCTGGGAAGCAGGTGTTTATGCACTGTGCCATGGAGGTGGGTCCCGATGTTAGGGCTGTYTGGGAGAGGTGTGTAGGTAAACACAGCGCTTCCTGGGCTGCCTTCCTGCTGCTCACCCCGCTGCCCTGGAGGCTGCCTGCTGCAGCCTGCCCAGGGGTGCTTGGTGGCATGCGGGGTTGCTGGCCATGTGTAGCACTCCGTGTTATTATGGTTTTGTGTTTTTTAGCTCCATTACCAAGGATGTTTTCTCCCAAAATTGGGTTTCCTCCAAGCTCTAGGCTCCTTAGCTTGTTTCTTTTTTTTAACTTAAATAATTTTGTCAAGCAAATCACCACCTCCAGTCTTCAGCAGAATGTAAGCATGCCATCACGTATCATACTAAGAAATATATATCATACCATTGTATACTTATATGCATCATTGTTTTTATTAAGCACTTTGTATGTTATTATTAAGCACTCTGTATGTGTTCAGAGCAGTACAAACATTAAACAAGATTATTCTTCCCCTGGTGAATTTAAAGTCTGAAAGAGCTTTGTTGGAATAGTAATAACATATCATTAAAACATCACCTTTAATTTAATCCTTTTTTGTTTCTCTGTGGTTAATACTCATTTGCTGTTGATCGTGACTGGTGTATCCTGGCATGTTACAGCCCCCAGTTGTCCACTCTACCCTTCTGTGGGAGGTTGTTGTTCAGCATAAGTGCAAGGAAAGAACATATGTCTGTGCTTCAGCTGCTGCAGTACAAAGCCCAACAGCATAGCTGAAACCCACCTTTGATGGTACTCCACACTAAGACCTTGGTTGTTGAATCAAAGCATGCTTCCCTTCTGCCACCTCGGCTTCCTGTAAGGACAGCTGGAAATAGTAATGTCTTAAACAGCTGCAGCAAGTTTCTCCAAAGCTCATGTGTTAAAGCCCTGAGAGAAGAAACATTGCAAGATGCAAATGGGAACATGGGCACACAACTGTCATTGATGTCTGTGGGATTTAGGTGCCTAATTCATTTTTATATCTTTATAGTAGCATCATTTTAGGTGAGAATTCTGTAGTCATGGGGATTTTTTAAGAGATTGGAGCTTTCCTGGGCAGAACACATCCTATGGCTTGGACCATAAAAAGAACTGATACTCCCCAAGGGAAGCAGGACTCTTGAACTGAAGAAGTTGGCAGGTTTGAAAGTTTTTATGCTTATCTACTTATTTAAACAGTCACAAAGTAGTCTTCTGCCCTGAAACAATTTCTGTTCCAGTTTCTGCTCTGAATTGCACATATTATTTGTCAAAAAAATTATTTCAGAGACAAATCTTTAGAAGTTGCAATTTAAAGAACACTTCCTTTTGAAAATAACTTTTTTTCTGACTAAACTAGAACCACTGCCTGGAAGTTGAAATCTGATAAATTAGAAACAACACAAACCACTCTATATTTTTAGATGATAAGGTTGTTTAACCATTAGAACAGGCTCCAAAGGCAAATTCTGTCTCCTGAAATTTTCAGATCAAGACATGATCYCATTTTGGAAACTGTATTTTAGTCAAGCTTGAGTTACTGAGGTCAGTATTGAGGAACTGAGGAAAATTCTTGGAGCTGTACTGTAGAGGAGGTTAGAGTAGATTAACCTAATTCATGGCTCTTTCTGGCCTTAGTATCTCCAGTTTGTGTCTCTCATGGAATGCAACAGTAGGATTGTCCTGGGAAGGGGTACGTAAGTATGTTGGGTAAATACCAGATGTATATTAATTGCTGGGGTGAGGAGAAAATATGGTGGCATTATTCCCTTTATTACAATAAATTGATTTACTAGAAAAGAGGGAGAAGTTAAGTCTTTGTATCAATGATCCTATGTTCTGGGGCCCAAGAATTAATGAGTATCATTTTCTTTGTAGACATATTTTGTGTTTCCTTTATGTAAAAGACAGAATGTTTCATTGGTTATTGTGCTCTGCTTCTCATGGGTTTTGTTTTGTTTTTAAAATGTTACAGAGGCAGGAGACCCATTTATGCATACTTTAATTCCTGGTTTTGTGYTGTAAACAGGTTAGGATTTGGCTATGGGAGCGCAGTTCCTGCAGAAAGCATCTGCGTGGGTTAAGAAGCGCAAGACCACTTTGTTGGCTGTTTCTTGCATGGGACTGTTCGGTGCCAACCTTTCCTATCATGTGTTTCCTGAGCAGACGTTCAAACTGTTACACGAGTGCTGGTCAGATGGGCAGCCAGCTGAGCTTTCCCAGAGGCTCTGTGGTGTTTTTCACGACGTTCTTCAAGATACTGGTGTGAAATCCGCTAACTCCTATCGAGCCTTCGCAGCTTCTGGCTTCCACCCAGTGAGTGCTGGAATCCCATGGCTGCCTGCAGGCTCTTTGGTGGGCATCCCTCCTAATTTTGATAGCACAATTGAGGATAAAAAAGGAATAGTCAACCACGTTGTCGTGATCAATGGCAAGGAAGTAGACTGGGAGAGCAGTGAAGGTGTTGCTTTGAGGGAAGCTCTAACATTTTCACCTGAAGCTCAGAAATTTGCTATTGCCAGAGAAATTGTGTATTTGCAAAACAGCAGCCCTTTAGTAAATGCAGCTGTGGCTCCAACTTGCTTAGCTGGTACCTATTTCGGTGGGATAGGTATAAAGATACTTCTGGGTTTATATCCTGGCCCCATGATACTTCGCAGCATCTGTAACCTCATAATTGCCACCACTGGACTAATCTGCTATTATGTTTCTTATGATGCTGTGACCTATCACTTAGATTGCAAGGCTGACAGAAATGTGGCTACCATTTCCAAAGACTATGCCAGAGGTGGGGTGGAATTTTATGACAAAATCTTGTCCCGCAACAGGATTCTTCGTACTCTGATGGGCAAACAAGGGGTGAAAGTATATGCCCCTAGTGGTAACCTTTTCCCAAGGCACTGGTTCAGAATAAAGCATACCCCCTACACTTACCGAAGAGATTTGATTGTTAATATTTTAAGAGAGCTCCAGGCATAGGAAGGGAGCAATTGAATTTTAAACTTGTGAATTATGTATTCTCTTGGAACACTGCTGCACTGCTTTTTTTTTTTTTTTTCCCCTGTATCTTCATTAGAATTTGGGGTTTTATTTTTTGCGTATAGTTTAGAAAGAGTTATTGCACATTCTGTGAATAAAGAATTTTCTCTTAAAATATTAAAGACTTGCTTCAGAAGTCCTCTGTTCTGTGTGCATCTTAAATCACAAGACCACTCCGAAAGAGAACTTCTCAGATGCTCCTCTGGATGTTCTGTTGCTCTGCTCTGTTTTCCTGTCAGTTCCAGTCTGGAAAATGGAAAAGGTAATGTCCAACACAGAGTTTTGGCAAAATTATCATTTAAAATGGAGTGTTTGTGTGTATATTTGCCATTCCTCCTATGGTACAACCCAAATGCTTTAAAGATTATAGACAGTCTGTACCATACTGGTGTATTAATTCCAAGGTACAATGTTTTTGTTCTGTGTAAGTTCTTACACTGTGTAAGGTCTTATGCTATAGTCACCGTCCCTCAATAGGGCAAATTAGTTATGCAGTTCATACCACTGCACCTAGATTACTACCAGTACCTGAGTCATTTGGTTTAAATCTAGTTCAGGTCTCTCCACACTGCACTGCGACTGCAGTGTGTGTATATCCTGAATGTTTCCCAGCAGTGGCAGTAGGCAGCATGACTAACATCTGTCATGGGTTGGTTGTTTTCTTACAAGTGGGATAAACATGTTCAGGAGAGGGTTTTATGTTTGCTTTGGTAGGGTTTTTGTTTTGTTTAAAAATACATGCTGATGTATGTCAACTTTTATGTTGAAGAAGGCAAGGTCAAAGAAGTATGTCTGTCATTTGGTGCAGAAATTGGTGAGGTCTGCCATCTGGAGTTGCTGAAGGATGTCATTCTCCTGTTTCAGACTAGCTGCAAGAGACAAGCTTTGCCCAAGATCAGTAATCTTGTGGAATGGTCTTTTGAAGCATAAGCAGTAGACTTACCGCTACAGCCTCACCTTGGAGCTTTTATGTGCTCTCCAAGATCACAGCTTTCAAACTTTGTAGTTTCTTCTCTTTACTTTTCTATAATAGCTGTACCACTTCCCAGTAACATCTGAACAGTTTTTCTTTTCTGACCTCTGTTGTCATTCTTACAGAAAACTGTTGTATTATTTTGTATCTTCTCAGTCACAGAGGTACTGAGTGTCCTCTCTGCCCTGATTATGTCCCTTCTTCATCTACCATCATAATACTGTTGTGCCTGTGTTTGCTCAAAGCATCACTGAATTCTGTTTGCCCTTTGAATCACATAGTGATGAGGCTGATATGCTGGCTGCCAAAGCGCTAGTGTTGCTTTACATCGCTAAAGTCTTATATAAAAGTTGTTTGGTCTTCTGCTGAAGTAATCTGTGTCATGGCTGGTTTTCTGGACCACCTCTTATCATTTGCAGTTGTGCTTGAAGCACCAAGTCATGACATACATCCCACAGCCAGAAAGCAGCTAAAAGGTAAGATTATTGTTCTTGTGACCTTTGTGAAAGAGTTTGACAAAACCTCCTAGTCCGTGAAATAAAAGGAGACTTTTAGCCTGAAGCTTTGAAAGCCTGCAGCCTAATTTTATTTAACTTTTCTCTCCCAGATAAATTCAACATAAAAGGTCAGGATAGAGGTTTACTCTGTTGAATGATGTAGTGGCTCAAGGTTGGAATATAACTCCTGTTTTATATAGTCTGTGAGTTTGATTCATCTCGTGTTACTCCTTCAGACAGCTCTGAACTCCATGAAATGTTATGGAAGAAATCTTGGCCCACTTTCTTTATGTGGTTTAAGTAGCTGCTACTACATAAAGAGTGCAGAGAGGAAAGAGAGTTCTTTCAGATTTACAGCAGTAGCAGTTTAAACAAAATGAAATGAAAGAAATCTGCTTGCCTCTTGCCACTCTTTACTGCTGGTTTTCATCAAGGTGCCGGCAGCCAGTGCTGTTATTTAACATTCTCAGATTGTAAAGCCCGAGTGATGCTAATGGATTTTGCAGCTGTGCACTCTGTTTTGCCCTTACATCTGGATTCTCCAAAAAGCTCCCCAGTTCTGTAAATGCTGTGTCCCATTTACCCTTCTTTTAACTTGCTGTGGCATATCAGTGTCAATAAAGGGAGGGTTGGCTGGTTGTTTTAAGGCATATGCCCTTGTCTTCCAAAGAGAGGTTCTTGCAAGGGCAGTGCTTGTATATCTTGATCTCTGTATAGTCAAGCTCCTATTCTGTAGCCAACCGTGTTAAATCTGGAAGCATGTGAATACCATCTTTATAAGGGAATTGGGAGTCCAAATCAAAACTGCTAATCAAGATTTCCGTGAACTTTGGGAAGGTGTGGGTTGCCCTGCAAAAGGTTTTTAACATGTATATGTTGCCAGGTAATTGTTTCTTGCAAGATCAGCCATGCTGTTTGGAAAGCAAGAACATCACAGTTCGAATATATGACCATGAAAATACTCACACAAAATCTTATAATATTGCAAATGTTTTTCTGTGGGTGAAACTTTTGATGAAATCAGATAGAAATTCCACATACTGGTGATAGAATTGGGTCTAGTTTTGAGAGTATGATGAAAATAAGCACCCCAGAATTAAACGTGGAAATGTTGGTTGAGATCATGCTCTTCTGTGCTAAGAAGTGCCCGATCAGGAAAAGTCAATGAGGTAGCCCATAAGAATCCAGGTGAATCAGCTGGTGAATAGAGTTGTAGAGAAATCTCCGTCAGCTCTGCAGTTGAAACTCTGAGGATTTCAGAAAAATTGTTTTAGTGGCAACTGGGTTCTCTTACAATGCTCTGATGAGGCAGACTTCATACAACTTTTTTGCGTAGAAAAGCAACAAAAATGTTAAGCAAAGGGTATCGCTAGGAGAAATGGATATAAGAATTCTAAACCACAAAAATGTAGAAGCCAAGGTGTGAATGAAGTAATGAACTCTCGCAAAAATAGATATTGCCTACAAAAATGAAGCTGTCTTTCTGTCTGATACAATGAAGTAATTAAAGCATGAAGTATCAGTAGCAAATGACCAAAATGAGCTGCTAGTTTAAATTTATACACAGTGAGTAATGTAATGCTTGCTGCTAGATGAAGTTTTAGTGGATAATGCTGCAAGAGACAGGAGCCACCCAGGTGCTTTGCTCAGAGTTTCCCCTGGCATGCAGGAGTGCAGGATATGGCTTACATGTTTGTTTCTCCATCCTAAGAATTGCAGTTCCACATTGTGGAGATGCCTTCGGATGATTTAATGGTCATTAATGGAAAGCTATCAGAAATAGAGTAAGTCTGAGAGCTAGACAGTTTTCTAAAAGAAAGACAAACTGTAGAAATCATCTTATTTAAAGTTATTTCTGATTGATGATGATGTGAATATGGAATTTCTGCCACTGCCCTCCTTTGGAAGGAAATGTTCAAATACCCAAATGCTTCAGCTGAAGAGAGCTGCTATGGGGAGCTGGCTCCTCTTGTAGTTTACAGGAAGAAGCAGCTGCAGAGGCGGCTTCCAAGAGAGAAATCTCCAGACAGGTTGCATAGGTGTAATGAATGACCCCCAGGGTATTGCCACAAAGGGTGTAATACAACTTCGGTTGAAGCGTAGAGGTAATTTGCAAAACAGCACATTTTAACACACTAGAGCACTCTTATCACCCCTTTTCACGTTTCCTGAATGTGACGGGTAAGATGGTGAGACAGCTGTCTGCTAAGCTATGGAGCAGGGGAAGCTGGCGGTGTTGGGAGAAGCTGATGTTGGGAACCGAGCCTGCTGCTTTCTCTTTGCCCTTGGCCATAGCAGCTGTGAAACAAGCATGGTGACAAAGTGTGGCTTGGGTGGAAGAAGTGAATTTAAAAGTGTGAATCAAATCATCACTTTCTGACTGAATCACAGGCAACTTTCATTAAAGGAAAAAATGCACAAAATCCATTCCAGAGCGAATACTGCTATATACAGTAATCATGGGCACCATTAAAACAACTGCAGGCATCTCCACTATGCGGAAATGCAATTCCTAGCAAGCAGCAGACACCGAGACAAATATGTGGGCCATATCCTACAACTGTTAAGTGCTCTTGCCCATTAAAAGCTTCATGTAGCAGGTGTCATCACATTAATATAAAAATGATTAAGTTGCAGACAACCTGCCATCCACACATGCACCAGTTCCTCCTTGATTTCTCATTCATCCTAGCTGGAAATGTATTTAACCGAAAGACAGAATGCACTGTGAAGTAGATGAATGCTAATGTAGGAAGACGTAATTAACAGCTCAGAATAAAGAGAGCACTTTCAAGAAAAAGAGAGCGCAGCTGAATTTGGTTGTTATCGAAACTAGACTATTAAGAACAGAGAAAAATAATATAGGCATTCTCTAGGAATTGATGTTAGACAAATTAAATCTGCAGGAGCTGAAAAATGGCTTGTGGATGTTTTGCTGGGCTTCTTTCTCACTATGAATATCCCAGTTTGTTTAGCTAAAGCGAGTATATTAAAGCTGCTCAGTCTGCCAGATCTGCAAAGTGGAGAAAACAATTACAATTTGGCTAGAAATCAGTACTTCTTTCCCATCTAGAAAAACTGTATTTTTTTTTAGATATGCCAAACTCAAAACCTGACAGCCAAAAATTGAAATATTCCAAATCTAAAACATCTCTGCAGTTGGGAGTCGCTCTCCTTGGTCAGACTAAATTTGCCATGATACATTCCAATCTCTAACACTGAGAGAAGGGATGCTGTTTAAAAATTCAGTTTTTGTGTCCAAAAATGCTGTATAGAAAACATTTCAGCCAGCCCAGATGTGTGTTTATTTCCCTCCACCATAGTCTTCGTGTCCTCCTTACTGCCAGGTCTATTTGTGTTAGTATGTGCTCGTGCAGTACTTCCTATAGTGAGGGCTCCCTCTAATAAAATAACTGCAAGCTTTCCATATACTGCAGGAAGTAAGTGTAATGGGCCTAAGTTTTTAAAAGAGAATTATTCCCCAAATCATGCTTCCTAGAGAATAGGTTTTTTGTTGTTGAACAGCTATCTTGTAGAAATTGGGCCCTTTTCCAGTGCAAATCAAGTTACTCAGAATCACTTGCCACTTTGGTCTGCAGGAACGTTCATGTTTAAATTTAGTCAAGGTGTTAATGGCTACTTCCAGTATAAACGAATAACAGGTGAAGTTGTGTCCTCCTTTGTGTGTGGCCAAGCTATTTCTGCTGCAGATGTCATGTGAAATATCAGAGCTAATTAGGATGACTAAGAGTTACACTGTATTTAGAAATCATAAGACACTGTGAGCCCGACCCAAGGTTCACAGTTTGGGCAGTTCTTGCGGAGGGAACATGAAAAAAGGATATGCAATATCCAAACAATTTTGCCATAGTAGCTGTCTAGTAGTCTAGGACAGACCTACTAGCCCCTGGTAACTTTGTTTGTATCATTTGCAGAAATAATTTTCCAATGGGAATGACGGTGTTTGTTTCTTTTYGTTTCCCTTTGCTGTGCTACTCTGATTGCCTGCACTGCCTGCTGACTTGCCTTGCAAGCTGCTTCATCTCTTCCCAACAGGATTCGTGAACTTTTTAAGCTACCACTTGCTACTTGCACCTTCACTTGCACTAGCTACTTGCTTCTGTGGTCCTTACTAGTCAGAGACTGCAACAGCTCAAACTTCTTTTCTGTTTTACTGGTTTTAGTCTGCTTGGTTTTGCAGCAAAAAATGCCTTTGACTAACTGAAAAATATGCATCGTGCTTAAAAACCTTCCTGTTATGTGCAAAAAACAATTTAATATTGTTTTTGAATTTGCCATTTGGCATCATTTTTTGAAAGGTGTATTTCTTTCTTGCAGTCCTTGACAGCTGGTTCACTTGTGATCTTAATATCATTTGCCTCTGTCGATTTTAAGATGCTGCCACCCCCTTTGAGCTCTTAGAAATTTTGTTTCCTGTTCCTGCAAATTGCAGGGAATTTCATATACTTTTACGGTTGAGTGATGTATTGTGACAAGAGAAATAATAACTAATGTTGTACCCTTAGCTGCTCATACAGATGTTGACCTAGCTCAGGCGTGCCTGTGTTACCCTTCAGCACTGCGGTGTAGACATACTGCATGCTGGCTTTGAGGACTTTGACCTCTCAGGTTGTTTATGTTGCCAGTTCCACTAAACAGTTTATAAATGTGTTATAATCGCCTGTCACTGAATGGAAGCAGAGTTGTCTATTGGTTTTTGTCTGATAAAAAATGAGAAAAACTTACTCTCTTTTGCCAAAACATTATTTTGAATAACTCTTTCAATGGTGAGGGGTTTAGTATGCAGAAGAAAAATCTAGGCAAAACCATGGAAAATAATCCCATGGTCTTTAAATTTTCTGGTGAAAACCTTGAAATTCATGTTGTTACATAACTCCACACTGCACCAGAATTGCAACAGACCTCTGTAACCAATTGCCTCTGATTTCTAGATTTTCCTTTCAATAGCTTGCCTTTGTAGTCCTGAGAGTGTGCACAGATATTAGCTGCTCCTGAGTGGTGTTTTTGTGACCAGGTCAACCACAATAAACTCCATCTGTGCAAAACATCCTCAAGTAGCCCATCTTTGCCATCATCTCCCAGTACTTCAAGTGCAGCAACTCTCTGGGTGCTCTAGGTAATATATATACACCCCAAATGAAAGCTTCTCCTTTAGTTCTCTTACCCACACTGGTCCCTCCTCCACGCTCCTTCATATCGGAGTCAGCTATTCCATAGCTGCCATAGCTTTCGGTGGAAGTGAGAACTGAATCTGATGGTTCCCTCAACAAGTTCCTCTAAACGATGCGTGACAGTTCAACACCCAGCTGACTTTACCAGGTATGCTGGTCCAAAAAAAACCCCATGCTACTACTTATCTCCAGCCTGATAAAAATGGAATTTTGCAAAGTTCTTTTACCACAGATGAAAGTATCACTGCCTATACCAATTTGTATCATCTGAGACTGGAGCTATAATTTGTGATCTAAAAAGCAGAACTGGAATTTCCAGAAGTGAAACGAGTAAATTACTCCCCTGTAGCTATAAAGAGATTTAACGCGTATGGAAGGGAAGATAAAACAATAATCCATTTTACTATTGTAAAGCTATATTCATTCTTAAACAACAAATGAATTACTATAAATTGAAATGCTGGCTCTGTTTCTCAGGGGAGACTGAAAATTAAGAACAAGTCATGTTGTAAATAATGATACCAGTTTTAAAAACTCTTTTTTTTCCATTTCCTAACTAGACTGGAGGCACCTATAAATATTTTAGAAAACAGAGCAGGGAAAGAATTACTCTGTAGAAAATGTTCCTTGTAAGATCTTTTCTCAAATGGGATGAGTTTCTCTGCCTCAGTGACTATGTTATGAAAGCATGTTATATAATTCTCTGTAGATACCAACAGACAGATGTATTTATGGTTTTTTTGGAAACCGCATGTAATTTAGGCATAAAGCTTGAAATGTGTTTTATAGTTCCTCATTAATAATAGTTGAGAATTATGCTCATCTAAGGCAGCACACATAAATTCTTAATGTTCAGACATTCATTATATGTCTATGATGTTTAGAAGTTGCCACAGGAAAATAAAAGCCAGTGATCCCAAAGGTTTTTTTATATATATTCTTTTAAGCAATTTGGAAAATTGTATTCATCCCCTAACACTTCTTCTTCTTCCTCCACATTCCCCCACACAATCCAAAGATAYTGAAAAATTCAGATCAGGAATGAGACAAACTTTTTACTGGCAAAGTTTTCATTAAGCATTCCAGCACCTTATAGAAGAAAATGCTACATTCATCATTTTATGGAGGTTATAAATTCAGGTAAGGGTATTTTGTTTTGTTTTGTGGTGGTTTTTTTGTAAACAATGACAAATTGCTGATTTTAATAATTTTCTCTTGCATCATATGTGAAGATAAATATGGCGTAGTTCATGTGGCTAGATGAAAGGATGATATATGCATGTTGGCTTTAACTCTATGAAGCAGGTGAAAAGGCAGAAGTTTTTCTTACCCTCTTGGATAGAACATCGTTTGTGTTACAAATTAAAATACTGTTTTAGCAATTGCAAATTGAACTGTAAAAACTGTTTTTTTCCAATTTTTTTTCTAACTTTTCAGAAGCTGAGCTGGATATGTAGAGCCATAAAACTAGCAAAAGCAGGTAGGGCTATTGTGTGAGAAGAACGTATTGGGAAAGCTGAAAGTATACATACATGCGTTACTATTTAGAAATGGTCTGCACGCGTTGACAGTGACTCCTTAATGGAACTTAAAGACTTGAGATGTGAATTCAGAGTGAGAAAACAGAATGGCAGGTTTGTGATTCATTCTGTAGTAGACATAAAGTGCAAAAGAACTAAGCAGGTATGATTAACCTCRTTGCAAATACCTGTAGAAATAGAAGTCTCAGCAGAAATTCAGTTCGCCTGTAATGTTCGCTTATCTCTCATAGCATAAATGAACAAGAAGTAGACTATTTGATCATCTGCTGTAAACACAATGACAGAGGATACGTTTCTCAAAGTTCTGTATCAGAAAAGGTTGTGTTTAGTAATACTCAAATARTACCGTACCACTCTTTCAAATGCTAGAAATGATCTTCTTCAAACTCAGGAATGTGTTTAAATGAAAATATTTTTATATGCTTGATAAAGATGAACTAAAATTATAACTGCAAAATTACATTTTCTTAAAGTTATCCATATTTTAAAACTTAGTAAAACGGCAGTGACTTAAAAATAATACTGAATTTATTTGTCCCTGTAATAGTTTGAATTATTTAAACTTACTTATAAACTTGTCAGAACAWATGCAACATATTTCTTTGGGGGTGAAGGAGAAGGGTGATATTAAGAAAGATGAGGAGACACCAAGCCAGGTTTTTGGCTAATATAAAGCAAATAACTTGGTTCAACTGATTTGCAAGGCATCAGCCAACAGATCTTCATTTACTCTAGTTGATATACAAATTGCTTGGATCTCCTGTGTACAAGTTTCAGTTTCAGAACATAATAATGATGAGAGTAATATTTATGGGATTTTCTACTGCATTTCTGGGATTTCTTGAAGTGAGTTTTAAAGAAAAATTCTGGGCTGAATCCTCAAAATAGACGGAACAAAAAAGGTACATTTTCTTCTAGAGTCATGTGGTGACCGTGTTTCTTTTTCTGCTTATGCAGTAAGTGAAAAAAAATCCCAAATGTGGTGCCACATTCAGAACAAACAGTTCAGTTGGCATATGTACTTGCTGTTTTCTTGACCCAGATAGAAATTGGTGCTCTCACTGCTGAAGCGTTACAGGAAGAACATGAAGGTAAGCTTTCCTGAAGTGTGAATTTCCCAAATTATATCAGGATTCTCTCTGAAGTTCTCTTATTCTGAGGCTGGAAACAGATTTGGTACAGCTTGGAACCCTACAAAATACTGTGTATATGTCGTGGGAATTGGTTGTGGCAAAAGTCCTTTCCCTTTCATATCTTCCTGTAGAATTTTCAAAGATGATGTGTGACACTAAAGAATTGTTGTTCCTGTAGTACCTGATATTTCATGGATATCAAACACCTTTTGGCTTCAGCTGAACCTATGGATACAAAAACCTCTGGAGAAAAAAAACAGATCTGCAACAGCCTGTTTTGATTTTGTGGTATTGCTCTGGTTTTAACCTTTCTATTCTAGAGCATTTCTACGGTGTTTTGCTTTGATTGGTGTAAATAGAGCCAAAACTAATGGTCAAATCCAATAAAGGTATTTGCTTAAAACAGGCAGCAGGCATAGCTGATGTGGTGATAGAGAACTGTAATTAAAAAACATATGCTATCACTAAGTCTGAGTACCTATGTGTCTGGCAGTCAGAAGCCAGCGACAAACTGGCACTGACCCCGTCACGCTGCTCGGTGCCAAGCAGGGACCAACCATGATCGACAGTGCATTCGCTGCTGCGATATCTCTGGAGGGGATGAGTATGTGTGCTCTGGGCAGCGCCAAGCTGCAGTGATGGGATCAGACCCCTCACCAAATGCAGCAGTGCGTCTTTCTGCGTCTTTCTCCACATCGCTGGGGGAAGTCACGGCGTGCTCACTGTGTTGTATAGTGTGTTAGTGGGCCTGGGCAGGAGGTAGATGACCTGTTAAATTGTCTCTTCGAGGCTTATGATTTGTAGGTTTAAACCATAAGCTCCTGGAGAATATCTTAGGCTGTTGTAGGCAAGGATGGATGYGGGGAAGCTGTGGTCTCGCTAAATTGTGTCATGATGCAGAAGGAAATGCAGGAGTCATGGGTCTAGAAGGGAAAGACACAAAAGGAGCATTCTGGTAGGTTACTGAACAGGAGGGGGCCTGGGCAGTTTATATCATGTAATCCAGGGAACATTCACATTATATACGCATTAGATATAGTGTGGAAAGTGTGTAAATCCTTGAGAAGCAAGAGACTGAAACCAAGTAATCCCCCAAGGTGAATGACCTAACCACAAAGCAATAATCAGACTCTTTGGCCAGATAATTTTCTGGACTGTGGAACAGTGTTCCCTCTGCCTACATCTCAAGTCCTAGTTTCTCTTTGATTTGTTTTAAATGTTGGCTTGCTAAAAAAAAAATAAAAATACTATTATTGCTACTAAAAGCAGTTAAGAAGAGCAAAGAGACTGCTATGTATTCCATTATGATCCAAAAAAGTCTTTCCACAGGCTATAGCACAGAAGTATTTTCACCTTGTGTGTCTTTTACAACTTTTCATTTTTGTAACTGTTTATTTGTTAACACTTTATAACTTTCTTTGAATTAGTCTCTATCCAGGCTACCAAAGAGCATGCAGTATACATTTCATATTGCAAAAACAGGATACCTGAAAAGCAACATGTAAAATATAGATCATGTTGTAGCTGTTTTGTTTGCTGTCATTTAATGTGTACATCCATCATACCGTCCTAAACTCATCAAGAGTTTTGTAACTCAACTATTAAAATTTCTTTTACTCTACAGTGGGTGGGTGGTTTCACAGGCTGTCAGCTATGAAACAGTGCTTCCCTAGTTTAAAAAATAGTATGTTTGTTCTGTTGCTCAATGTCCCTGTAAAGAATTTAAGGAAAATCACAAATTTCTGAGCTGACTGTGGATCCAAGGTTTCTCCCTGTTCCTTTTCTGATGAAAATCAATAATTTTATGGGCCAAAAGGCAATGGTCAGTCAGGCAGAGCACATCCTAGATAAGATTCTGAGTGTCAGATGTGAACTATGTGTACCTCTTGCTGGGCAGTTGCTCACATAAGCATTGGCAGCAAGTCAGTGAACATATGTGCTTGAGTAACTCCTGCCCAGTGGGAATAACGCTTGACATTCTCTCTGAAAGCGAACTTTTTTCAGGAATTCAGCAAAGCACGTAATTTTTGAGGACATGGTTGCATTTAGTAGAATTAACAGGCTTTGCTGAGTTGCAGCCTGAGATTCCAATACTTGTTGGCTTTTTAAGTGCCAAGGCCATGCTGGTAGGAAAACTAGTTACTAGCCTAAGGGCTGGATTAATGGGAGTCTAACCAATGATAGGGGAGACTGGCCTCAAGATTGCTGTCATCTATTAATAAGACCAGAATGAAGTCTCCACATTGAGGCAACTATGAATTATTTAGTTACCACAGATGGACAGCATGTCAGTTGAGTAGACAGGATTTGGCCAGTACTGCCAATCAAAGATCTGGCTTTAAGCAAAGCTTAATGTAAGGCATACACAGCAGGTGTCCCACCAGCTGAGACATTTTCTTTTGCCCAGTAAACTTTGGCCCTTTAAAAGCATACTGTTTTCTCAGAAAGATTTGAACCACCCTCTAGTAGTAAGTGGGATTTTTCTTTGTGCCAAGCTTGCCACTCAAGGAAATAAAGTGGCAAAATGCCAGAGAGCTGACTATAGATCCAAAGTTTCTACCAGGTTCTGTCCCTGGTTGAGGCAAAAAAGCCCTGAAATGTGCTCTAATTTGTGCCAAGTGGCATCGATTCCTACAGAAACCTCTAAGAGCTACGTATAGCTCCATCACAGCATCCCCTCCATCCTCCTCCACAGCTCCAAGCAGGAGCTAAGGGAGACCAGTGCGCAAGGAGCCAGCTATGAAGGCTCTACACCATTGGAGACACGGGACTGGGGTCCTTGTGGTATGGCAGGAGGAGTGCCGAAAGGATGAAAAATGTGGCTGAAACCAAGTCAATTTTTACTTGATCAATAATGAAAAAAATGATCAACCCAGCATTGCTATTGCTCTGTGGTATCTATTGGCCAAATGATGGTACCATAGGCTTGATGAGTATATTATTTTCAGGCAACGCTCAGTTTGTGCTTACTCTGTATCAATCTGAAAAACTATGGTTTAAATCACTTGTCACAGGAATGTCATATAACACTGGTGATCTCAGTATTACAAGTTTTCAGTGAGAGTGACACAAGGAGGAGAAGAGAACATTTGAGTAACCTGGCATTTTGGTCAGTATGGTCATTTTTAGGTTCCCCTGAAGCCTATGTCCTGACTGTGAGTGGACGAATCCACAGCCTCAGGAGGGCAGAATTGCAGCTCTTGCTGGTGCCTGCAGAGAGAGCTCTGTAGCTGGCTGGCTTCCGCCCAGCGAAGCCTGGCTGAGGTCTGTGTAGACTGGGCAGAAAACTCACAGCCCTGTGCTGAGGAAGGATAGAGGCAGAAGGTAGGACCACAGGAAAATACACACCTGCAAGATGGGAGTTTGAAAGTGAGACTGAAAGTCCTCATGTGAAGCCAGTGTCTTGACTTTTTGGCATCATCCAAAATCACTAGATTTTGAACTTTGAAACCCCAGCTGGTTTTGCGTGTGTCAGAAGAGTAACCACACTTTGCAATGATCATCTACATCTGCCAGTTGAAGATTATTGGTATCAGCATTATGGCACCACTGTGACAGGAGATCAACCCCTGTCTCAAATAATTTTACAATATAGAATTAAATCCCTCTTGTTTCAAGAATCTCCTTTGCCTCAAATCTTCCTTATCCCCCTTCTACTCTCTACATATAGGAACAGAAGAAACAGCATGATTATAACCTCCATGGATGTGGCCCAGGGGATCTCACAGGCACAACATGCCTCACCGCTTTCAGTGTTTAATGAGAGTTGTACAATAGCTTTTTTTGTTTCTGTTGAATGCGTATAGAGATGCCAGGGAGAGGTCTAAACTGTTAGAGAAAACAGATGGGGCATGATCTGAAAAGTTTGAAAACTGCTGTTGAAACAGATTTGCCATGTCATTGCTGAAGGTACTGTCTGCAGAAGTCAAGGGTGTTCATAGCTTCTCTGCCCTTTCGGCATCACTTTGGGTGATTCTTGTCTGGACTCTTCTGTTTTTACCTAAGTAGACATAGTCTCTCCTGAAATTCTCAGCTAGAGATGTTATCGGTCACTTCCTGTGCTCAGATGCTGTGAAGTGGCCCTTGACAATTGCCTGGTGTTGCCATAGAGGTGTCTATGTTTTAATGATAACAAAGTGATCCTGTCCTTACCGGATGTAGGCTTCTGTCATTGTCACTGATAGAATAATGAAAGGTTATCAAATGAAGGGGGGCAGACTGATTGATTGGTTTTGTCGGGTAATTTTGACTGAAGTTACATGAAAGATGCACTATATTTCGCCAGAACTCCTTCTGAACCATAAGTTTTGTGGAGGTCCTTTACCAGAGAATCCTCATAAATATATTTAGAATGAAATCTTGCTTCCACCTGCACTGCCCTGGTGGTCATTTTCTCCCTCAGCCCTCCCAAAATTCAGAGGCTGAAGTTTTAATTCTGTTTTTATTTACTGACCTAAAGTTCTGTAACATTTTATTTTCTTTCTCTTTGTATGGAGATGGAATGGCAAGGGAGACATGCTGAGGGGGGAATTTATGTTACAGCTGCCCATGTATTTTTTATGGGTTGTCCAGCACCAGAGAAGATCCAAAAGTACTGACTCTGTTTGTAGTCTCCTGAACAGTTCAAGAGGTCTGATAAGAAACTGGAAAGGGTCCAGCAGGAGCTATCGGGGACCTACAATGCATAATCTATATGGACAGGCAGAGGGAACTGGGCTTGTTTGATCGGGAGAAGAAAAGGTCTAGGGGCAAGATGTTCTAGGTGACAATGGAAAAATTAAGATCTAGAGCTGGATCCCGCTTAGGACGGTTATGTTGGGCTAAGACTTATTACTGCATAATTCTGCTACTGTGTTTATAATAAAAATTGGTTGACATAAAAGCAATCATGTAAAAATTTGTAAACCTGTATTGTGGGTGAATATCTCTTTTTCATCCTTCAGTGTATTTTCATATACTTTATGCTGATTTTCATTGGCAGACCCACTCTAGTTTTGTCAAATGATTTTTTTCTAGGGTCCACTGATTTGTTCCATCTGCAGAATTCTGCCTTTCAATACTTGCTTGTTACTCATTCATTAATAAATTTAGCAAATCAGTTCGGTCTTAGTAGGGTATATGGGGTATTTTACAGTCATCTTTGTGAAGTTAAAAAGTGACCAAATATTTCTATTCTTTGTTTTCTGTCTCTGAGCCAGCTTCTCACTGATTGATATCCCCTGACCACTTCTCAAGCAGCTTTTTGCCAGGAGAATATCAAATTCCATTAAAATTGTTATTTATTTTCTGATGACTGTGCTGTTTACCAACTCAGGGAATCACAGAGAGTAGAAAAATATCACTTTCTTTGGAAAGGCCATGTTGTGTTAACCTAGCCATGAGTTTTATCTTTTTCAGATCTTACAGGTAATGAAGAAAAGTGTAACTTTACTCTTTTTGATGGAATAATGCTGATGTTTATCCAGTGAGAATCTGGATGTCTATTGGCAGTGACCATCAAAGGGTAGCAGGAATCCTGAGGTGAGGCAGGGTACATCAGAAACGACAACTGGATCTGTTGCATAATAGTTCTTGTCTGGTTCTGCAACATTCAAAAAAAAGCTACACATACTTTTTCTGAAAGTCTGTCTTCTGTGGACATAGATTTAACATATTCTATTTCTTATTGATTCTCTGAGAACAGCATCTTCGCTTTGGGAAAATACAATTGTCTGCTTACAGCTTCCCACAACCAATTAAATACTCAGTATTTGAGAACTTTGAAATTTCTTATGCAAAAATGATAGGATAAAAGTGAATGTAAGACACAACATGTGATGCCACAACTCATGTAAACTCAGACATGAAGCGAAGAATGATTTATTTGAGAAGAGTACAATATCCATCCTTTTATTTATGCTTTACATGTTTATTTTGGGTCTGTAGGACATATAAATCATGCACAATATTTGTTTTCCATTAGAATACAGAGATTATAACATTTCTACTTTTTGGAGGGGGTATGTTAGAAGCAAATTTTAATAATAGGCTAGAAACTCAGCTGATAAAAATTACCACTGCTCTACTGAAAGCAGCAGAGTTATATGAACTTATACCACCTTAAGTTTTGGACCAGTATATTTTAAGTAGATCACATAGTGGTAGTCAGTTTGACTGTCCTGAAAGCTAAACTAATCTAAACAGAAAGGACTACTAGATGACAAGGAACAAATAATGAATATTTTATACGTCTATTCCTGTTTCTTGGATTTGGTCTAATCATTACGTAAGCTGACTGGCAGGCTTATGTTCAATACAAAAACTCTCTTTTTTTTTTTCTTTCCAAAACCGCAGAACAGTGGCTGTCACACCAGCATGGCACAGGGAACGGTTTCCAGTGGGCCATCCAGCCTGATCTCGGCTGCTACCTGAGGATTTTCAGGTTGTCATACATGCCTGTCTCCCATGGGATGGGCAGTGTGACAGTCACCAGTAGAGTCCCCAGCCTCAAAGCATAATGGTTTTTGCTCATCATCCGCCTAAAGCTGTCTTGTTTGGTCACTTTTGTTTGGTGACTAGCAGTAACAAAGATAAATCTTTTAGGAGAAGCATTCTGCTCAGTTAAGAGAAATATTCATTGCCAAGCTAGTGGTTGTCATGCACATTTCAAAGTATCTCATACAACATCATTTGTATGAGGGAATCAGGGTATCTTCTAATTGCAGATGTTTCTCCGAGGGCTGTCCAGCTTCCTTCATCTTCCTCATTTCACAGTGGACTATTAACAAGGTGCAGTTTTGGAGAGGGACAAACAGAGTCCACTTTGTTTATATAAGTCTTAATGTTATTCTGAGTCACTTTATGAGGAAGAAATGCTCCCACTGAAAAGAGTTAGCTGGAGAGCTCACTTCCAGAGGGGCTTTGCTGCAGATAAGAGAGAGAGCTTGAGACTATCTAAAACTATAATCTTTTAATGTGTTAAATCTCTGTTCCCTAAACTCACAGTCTTTTTGTATTATGGCAAGCTTGTCATAACTTGCTGATGTAGACTGGTAAATTGTACATCTTTTATTTAGTAAATAGGGCAAAAATATTAAACCTTCCCTGTAGAATTTTTCCAGTATGGTACTTAAATTTACTGGAAAAATCCAAGATGGCATAAACTGTCAAGTGTGGAGACACAGCTAATACAGTGCAGACTTTTCCCATAGATGAACACTCAAGGGCATTTTATTCTTTCTGCTTATATTCTGAAAAAGATGCAGATGAAGTAAATATTATGTTTTTGCTCATTTCTTTTTTCTTTCTTTTTTCTTTTTTTTTTTTGCACATCAGGTATTAAGGCTCTTGCCAGTTTTTATTTTGGCAAGCCTGATTATCAGGTTTGCTTGCCAAGGCTGTAGAGAAATATCCCTTGTGTTGGCAAGGAGATGGACTAGATGATCTAATGCTAATAGTTGTTTCCTTCTACAGCTTCTCTAGTTCTACTAAATATTGTGGCACTGTGTCACTGTAATTTACATTTACTGAAATCCTGTGTTATTACTCCTTGACTACTAAAGTTAAATACGTTTGCCCATGACAACATTCAAGTAGAAAGATATGAGGCCCGATTCACTGTTTATCGAAGTTCTGTCACAAAGCTCTATTATTTAGTGTCTGTGAGCCATATTTTTAGAGGTACCTAAAGGTGCAATAATCATCTAGTGAAACTTGTAGAGTGCCTGAGAAGCAAAATGATAGTCTGCTCCTTGAACACAGTCTCTTAATAATGAAGGTTTCTCTGTTGAACAAAAGGACTTGGAGGGACAGATTTTCCCTTCTATTTCACTAGGTGAGAACATCTATTCATCTGTCTCTTTCCTCTACAGGATTAATATAAATGCACCAAACTGTGAAGTTAAGTATTTTTGATACCTTGTAATGACAAAGTGTCCATGTCACAGTCCTTTTTTTAAAAAGCAGGAACTATGTAAGGCACTTAGTCAGGAAATTGGCTTCTTCCTCATTAAGCTAATCTTTTGCCCCAGAACACACTCTATTCCACACTATCTGAATTGCTGAAACATGCTTTCACCATAAAGTCATTAATGAAGGCAGCTAAGTAAGAGATACCATTAGAATGGTTACCTAGTGACAAGATACAAAATTATTCTGACATCTCATCTCTTAGGCTCAATTCTGTTCTCATTTGGTGTTTCATTATCAGGATAAGAATTAAAATAATAAAGCCAAGGCTTAGAAAATTTGTTTCTGATCTTGCAGTCATACAGTCTTACTGCAATACTGCAATAACCACTGCAGTATTTGCATGGATAAGGCAATAACAGAAGAATAATAGTAAATAAAAATGTGCATGAATTCATATGGTTATTACTCTTGCTAGAAGGCAAAAAATAGGTAAATCCAATATTGTCCAAACTAGAAGTGGACAAACTCCATTTATCTGGGGCGTCACTGGGCCACAGTGTCATATCGTAATCCCTTCTCTCTGTAATGATAGCCACTGGGAATAGGACCAGGCCAGGAGCCCTTGTCCTTCTCAATGCACCAAAATTTTCTTTTAAAAGTAGCTACAAATTAGATTTTTGTATATACAAAAATGACTAAATCATAAAACATCTGACTTTGGATCTGATCAGAGACTGAGACACAGAGACTTTAAGTAGTTGGCAGAGTAGAGAGCCCCTCTTTCATGACTCTGCTTTCTTGTTTGTTTTTTATTTTGAGGACAAGGGAGACTCTTAACAGGCTATAATCTGTATTATTTTTTTAAGCAATGTGTGCATGTCTTTGATATGTTTATTTTCTTTTGCTTCAGCATCAGTGACAAGCCAACACAATTGCAAAGTCCAGTAAAATACTGTAGAGACAGGTATATTGTAACAGTAGTAAACAGTTTGCCTAAGCATCATCACTGTGAAGAAGTTGTAATGCCAGTTTTCAGCTAGAAGCTCTTTTTAAATGTCATTTTGTTCTAGCAAAAGAGAGCTTGATATACTGCAGGAGGATTACATCTGTGCATGGTGTTGTAGGGTKCGCCTACACCAGCATTTTAATTTGGTTCAGGAGCATGCTTTTGAAGTGAATCTCCCAACTGTGCCCCCTTCCCATGCTTTGGGATGCATCGCAGAGGTGTCTCAGAGCTCACCAACTGGTTTGCCGAAGGACGCACTCCAGGAGGCAAGTTTGGCTCCCATCACCTTAGCTGGTCTTCCAGAGCCGTCCCCAGATCTCCCAAACTCCCACATACAGGTCAACAACGCGTCCATTCTGATTCGTGCTGTAAAATGCTCACTCTGGAGGGCTGCAGCACAGCCATCGCATTATTTTAGACACTTTGGATGGAAAAAAACCCAGCTAATAGTTATAGTAATAATAATAGTAATCTTACAACAACAGGGGCCCTTCATGGGAGCCAAAGGAAACCCAAGGCCAGACACCAGAAGCGGAAGGGCTTTCTTTGAAACTTATAAAGTACCATACTTTATATAGAAAGTATGTAAGTTTAGTAAAGTATAAAGGACCTGTTTTTTATACATGCATGCTCGCGCACACGCACACACACACACACACACACATATAGCATAGTACTTATAAAGTATCTATAAGGTTCTGCACTACAAAATGCCATAATGGTCCTGTTTTGACCACTGGTGATAGAGAGGTGAATTTTGTTCAGGGTGACAGTGTGTAGTTATCTGAAAATTAAAGGAAATAAGACAAAATCAGCATCTGAAGTGTGCACGCCTTGGATTTGGATCTTGAAAAATATTTTCATGGCTGTAGAATTATTTGGGCATATACAGTCCTGCAAGCATAACATAAAATCAGAGTTTGATGACTAATTACAAGCAAATAAAAAGTAGTCGATCTTTAACAAACAGACAATGATAGAAAATAAGGAGAGATTGAATGTATTCAGGGGTTAGAATTAAAGAAGAGAAAGGCAGAGAAAGATGAAAAACAACCTAAACAATGACAGTCAATGGAATAAAGACATATCGACCAATAAATAACCAGTCATTTTATAGTTGTAACTTCTGAGTCATTTTTCTTCCTCTCGTTTGTTCCCCATATTTATTTTATTTCCATTCTGATCCCAGAAGTATTGTGGTAGCATAGAAATCCACTTGTGTGCAAGCTTGTGTGTCTGAARCTAAGATTATAAGTACTTTGGGGCTAATGCCATGCCTGTTTATTAGCCTAGACAGAACCTAGCTCAGTGAATAAATAACAATAGTTAATCATGAGGAAATTGATTTGGAAATAATTATTCAGTGGAGTAAATTGCCAACATTTGCATGAAATATTATTTGCAGAATATTGTTCAAACATATATTGAGGTACTGAATAAGGAAGACATTTATTCATCATAAGTATTTGATAAAAATATTGCCCAGATTTGCAATGAATTATTCAGTCTGTGTTAGTACCATGTGCATGACTGTGCACATTATTCATATCTTTATAAATGTTATGGTAGTGTAAATTGCTACAGGTTAATAGATACTTATATCCTTTTCTATGTAGAATGCTATTAGGTCCAATTTTTCAGAGGAGCTGAGCCACCCAGAAGTTTAAATATATTTAATGAATTGCAGATGCTAAGTGTGTCTGTAAATCAAGTCACAGAAATGTTAGTCACAGGGAACCTGTTTGGAACTGGCGTGGAAGGATAATGTCGCAAACTGAACTCGGAGCTTATTCTGTAGATCTCTATGGAATGAGCCCATGTTTGAATTTCACCCTCTTTCCTGCTCTGTACAAAAGTTATTTTTGAAAATGGAGACAATTGAGTGTTTACAAGCTGGTGAGAAACTGAGCTGACTGCTGAGGGAAATATCAAAAGATGGGTAGGACTGATTAGTTGGCACCGTGATAAAAGATGACAATCCCTGTAAAAGACAAGGCACAGTAATCCAGAAACCTCATTGAAAACGATCTCTCTACCATGCTTCTGCTTCTGTTTTACTATAACTGAAATTTAGGCAGGCAGTGGGAGTCAGCTCTGGGCAGGCTTTGAAGGAAAAGGTGTTCCAGGCCACAAAAGCTTACATGAGGCACGTGTAAGAGAAAGAGAGGAAAACAGAGTACAAAACAGTAATGAATGCAGTTTCTCTATAGATAAATTTTGCACTGATACAGAAAACTGGTCATTCTCAAGCACACTGGAATCAACTGATGACAAAAAAGTGTGGTTTCAGGGATGATTTAAAGTTAAGCTGGTTTGGTTAGTCAGCCTTTGACTTCAAAAAGCTCTCTAAATTGTATCAACCTATATGTTTGGTTAGAAGTTCACATATGTTGTAGAACAATTTTGATAACACACCAGTGATAGTGCCGTAACTAATAGATATTAATAACAGGTAGTTAACAAAGCATCATATCTGTTTATATTGCTCTTTCTAGTTATCTATACACACATTTTAATGGACCATTATTTCTGTACAGTGATCTAGCCAATGACCCTAGAAGAGGGATGCGTGCATGACTAGGTTGTGCTAATAAAACATTAGTTATGTTAGCAGGAAGCCATGTCTTGGAAGTCTGCTGAAGAACAGCAGGGGATTATAGGATGGGCCACCAAGAGTACGAGAACAAGATGATAGCAGTGGCCTTGAAAAAAGTACAGGCACAGGATGTTACCAGAAGCCACAAAGGTATAAACACAAATCACAAGCAGTAAATTACTGATCACATAAGAAGTGCAATCTTGAGTGCTGGGCAGAACCAGTTTTAGGGCATAATCTGCACATGTACAGAACTGGGTAACAACCTGTGCAGCTTGACTGCCAGCACAAGTGGAGACATCTTTAGATCGTATGCAAGATTGCAACAAAACCAACTAGTTGCACAGGAACCTTATTGCAGAATTGGGTATGTGAACTGCTCATTCTGATACCCTGTATTGATACATATGCAAATATTACTTTATTATGATATTTGCTCTAGTGTAGCATTGCTTGTGTTTGGTTTGAGGCTTTGGTTGTAATTTGGATGCAATAAATGAAACTACACATTTTGGTTTTCTTGTAAAATAACATCAACAATAGATCTGCTGTATTTCTTAAAACATCACTGTTTAACTCCTACACAAAACTTGCAGACCTTTCATTATCCTATATCATGCCATCCCATATGTCCAATTCTAGCATGATCTAGTATTGTAAATCTCTTGAAAAAATGTTAAGCAGATCTGCTTAGACAGAAAATATGGGCTTAGAACCTGTACTGTCTTTGTAAGAGCCAGATTGTAATCTTGTGGCTGATCTTTAAACTAAAGCAAACTGATTTGCTGTGTCTCTCTGCTATTATTCTGTGCTGTCATAGGCTGGCAGAGCAAATAAATAAATTATGTTTACACAAAGCTATACTGGAATCATGTAGGTTTTATAACATGGTCACACCTGAGCAGCTTGAAGATGTAGAGTAGGTAAATTAAAGATGTTCCTGGTGCATAAAAAGATGCTGCATACTGTCAAAGACAAAGCTGAAATATTGACTTACAAATTAGCTGTACCATCCTGTGAGCTTGTTAAACTGCATCTGTATCTAAGACTGAGGTAAATGTGAACGATCAGCCCTGACTGACACTTAGGTGAATACCCTGTAAGAATAGATTTGGGGCAGAGATTTTTGTCTGCTGATGTAAAACAGTTGTGAAAAGCAGAGCATGTAGCTGTGGAAAGGTTCCTTAGTGCAGACATTTGGTACAGGGCTGGTGTAAGAGCTTCTGGACACCTTTTCCTGATTGGAAGAACAGAGAATTTGACCAGGAAAGAACATGTGGGATTCTCCTATACCGTACATGGCTATGTGTCCTCTGGGGGGTCATTTGCACCAAGCCTCCCTCGGGATCACACAGGATTTTGAGGGGTAGGACAAAATCCACTTTTTTGAGTAATGATATGCCCTCCTCTTCTGGGACAGAAGTTTCAACCTGCAGAAACAGTATAACTTAATTTGTAAGCTCATATTCACACCTCATTGCTATAGGCATTACTCTTTCATTGTGAAACCTTCTTAACACTTTCCAGATTTGACCTGCTTTACTTTTTCTTTTTTTTTTCTTTTTTGAGAGCTAGTATTGCAGTGCTATTCTAAAGGAGATGGTATTACCCTTAAAGACTCACTAAGAGACATCTTCCCAGGTTTTTCTTTTCCCAGGTTATACCTGATGTCCTCTACACAAGTGCTGTGCATCTTCAGAAATCTGATCATCTTCACCATATCAAATCTTAGCATCTCACTAGAGCCCACCAAGAGTTTCAAACAGGCAGAATCGCCTCAGCTTTCCTGTTTTCTTGATATCCATGATATGTGTCTTCAAGGGCAATATATTCTGATTCTTCCCTCCCCTCAACACATCATTTTATAAAGCTTTACTTCATGAGTACTTCATGGCTGCTTTTAAGTAAGTCGCAGCACTGCTTTGCCTTCCCCCTCGCTCTAGGAGAAGGTGAGGTGCAATTGGCCAGTCTCAGGGATCTGAGACTGCACCACTGCAGGCTTTTTGCCAGATTATCTGCTGTGACTGGAATAAGAAGTGAGGATCCACCCAGCTCCCAGTCATCCCAGTGTGAGACAGGAGGAGAGGGCCCTTAGGCCAAGGTTTGTGGTAGCCCATGCTGTGGGTCTGAGCAGGTCTAACTCTCCGGCATGGTCTTGTATGGTTATGTTGGCCAAACCTCCTTCTGTGTGTGGTTCTACTATTAACACTTTAGTACATGATGGTTTAAGTTAGTAACTTCAAACTGAATGTCTGTAGGTTGTATGATGTAAATGCACAAGTGCATCTATTTTCTGAATGTCTGAGTGTTTGTATTTTAAATATACATTTTCCATTTATGTTTTCTCTTGAGAGGATAGCCCTGCAAGAATTACCTGGATCAGTTTGTACTGAAAAGACCTGATTTAATGCCATTTTTCAGCTTCAGGAAATTTGTTTAAACTTTATGCTAGCAGGATCTAATTCTTTATTTCACGAAAGCAAAACCAAGTAGTTCAGGCTAAGTTAAAAATAAAAACTACTAGTCTGGCAGTTTCAGCAAAAAATTAACAGCATTAAATGATGCATTAGCCAAGACTTAATTACTTTTACCAGATGCAGCATGGTGCATTAGAAGTATTATCAAAGCTAGCCTTCAGCTGTCAAATTAAGTTAACGGATTTGATACATGCTTGGCCAGACCCCTTGACTTCGCTTGGCAGGGCAGATCCCTGGGCTTCTCTGGGACACACCACCTCCTGGCATCGCAACAGCAGCGCTGGAGCTGATAGCCCAGAGCTGAGCTAGCGGTTCCTGCTCCCAAGATGGGACGTGAAGATAGAAATTGCTAGCGATGAGCTTCCAGATGGGCTCTGGGCGTCTGTCTGCATGGAGCTTGCTCCAGGATTAGTGGATGTCAGGGCCAGAGGAGGCCGTAGGGACCAGTCGGTCTGACCTTCCTTCCACTTAGGAACTGCACCCACTGCAGCTGGCGGGTTTGTCTTGTACAAATCAGATTACTGCATACACGTTGCGTTTAATTGAGCACAATATTAAAAAAAAATCGGTTTTCCCTTTTTATTTGAGGCACTACTTTGCAAATTGAAGATAACCCGGTGACAAAGAGCTGCAGGGAAAGTATTGTGAGCCTTCGATTATGAGCCAACAAATGTAATTAACGGTATGTGCTAAAAGCTAATACACGTGGGGGGGAAGTGTGATCCTTGCATTGATTTTTTTTGATGACTCTCTCAAGCTACGCATGAAATATTAGCGGCGCTGCAGCGGGGGAATATGAAAATCCGTAATTCGGTTCCGCTTTCTCAGGGCCTCTAAAAGGCTCAAAGCGGCTCAAAGCCCCGGCCCTGGGCCTCCCCGTCCTGCTCCGCCAGGGCTGGGGCCGGSGGCGCCGCAGGGTCCCTCCCCGCCGCAGAGCCGCCGGTGCGGGCGGGGGGCTGCGCCGGCTCCCCGGGCCGGTCCCCACAGAGGGCGCGGACGAGCTGAGGATGGTGCACAGCTCCCGCAAACCCGCCGGTGACTTCGGCAGCGCGGGAAATGATCGCTCCCGACCCCCAGAACTGGATTTGAAACAGAGGGAGCCGCAGCGCATCCCACGTGCAAGAGCCCGCCTGCCGCAGCGGCCTGAAACACGCAGGGAAGGGAGCCCGAGGCTGGGGCTGAAACTCAGTGTGTAATTTCCCCCGAGAACAGGGCCTGCCGCAGTGCGYGTCGGGGTGGTGGGGTGGCCAGAGCCGGCACTGGCTGAACTTCGGTCAGTCCGAGCTGTCTGAAGCACTGCTATGTCCTATTAGGCCAATGATCCACGGGAGACGTGAAAATCTCTAACGCTGGGGATGAAACATCCTCACAGACCCCACCAACTAAAGAGGGTGAGGAACGACCCACAAGAGGTAAAGTGCCCTGAACTGTTCCTCAGGCTATGTGCTTTCTACTGCGCTTCCCAAAATTCTGCTTTTGTTGTGCTTATCCAGCACCTATCTGGCCTTCCTAAGCCTGTGGTCTCAAAAAGAGCCTTTCTGATTTGAAAGTTCCCGCAGTTCCCAATTCAAGTTAAGGATATATTCCAGATCCCCAAGGTACAACTGTTAACAATCCACCTGGACCATCTGCAGGCAAATTCGATTTTTAAATGTGATTGGTAAAATGATTCCTCTGTGTGGTGTAACCATTCTTCATAAAGCCTTACTTTTCTCTCTCATCATTACCATCATTAGAGATGCTTTTCTTTCCCTAAAATGTAGATGGAGGTGTCTTAAGGATCATCCGGGCCACAGGAAAGGACAGCAAAAGGAATCAGAAATGTCACATAGGAATCTCCGCCTCTCAAAAGACCTGTGGAAATTATGGTATGGAACAAAGTACGGTAAAATCCAGAGAGYTGGGGTCGGATGTTGTGGTTTGTGAGGTGGTAAGTGGAGGGGGGGATGTTCTTAAGGATCAGTGCAGTGTTTTGATGAATCCAAAAACAATGATCCTGTAACAGTCCTACATCTGCTCAGGCTGGAAAACCTGATCCAAGCTCAAGAGATTACAGGCAAGAAGGCAAGAAGATAGTAGGCAAAAGATACAGTAGAAATGGGAGAGAAAGGTGGAGACTGGCGCAAGCTAGAAGACGTTATGAGATGGGCTGTCACAAAGGCAGTGCAGTGTTTCTGTAAGGGTCTATATAGAAAAGAAAATACAGGGAAAGCCTGTTTGGACTTAGTGTCATAGGGTCAGGCTTTATGTGAGCATGCATTTTCCCTGTGCTTGTCACCTAAAAGTGGTACTGCTAGTCAAGACTTTTCTGGGTTTAGTTTTACTGTAAACTGACAAACAGCCTGCAGCTGTGATTTGAAGGTTAGTAAAACAGCTTAAGTATCAGCAGTGCAACTTTCTGTGTGATTGTGAGGCAGCGTAATTAATTGCATGCGAGACTGTCCTGCAGGAAAACTAGCTAATTTCGTGGTGTTATAAAATGCGCTAAAGGAATTGGCCTCAAAAAAATCATTCTCACTTTCAGTGATTCCAGTTGCTATTCAAGTCCAGCAAAGCAAATTTGCTAATGTTGCAAATTGCAACACTTCCTGCTTTTGTTGCTATTTCTTGTGTAGCACTTCTGCCACAGGCTTAACTGGAGCAAAAAAGGGCCACATACATGGGGGGAGAAGGGGGATGTCTCTTTGCAAATAATGACAATGAATTCCAACCTGGAGACCTGGGAAAGCTAAATGCCTCCTCCCTGGTTTTCCTTATCAGGCAGAATTTCTCCACCCACAAATACTCAGACACTGTCCAAACAAAGAAGTTATATTAGTAGAGGAAGGAGAACATCGAAATATTGTTGCTGTATTTTCTAGTATATGCAGATGAAGAGTAGTATTTCTCTGCTTCAACATCAAGCTGCTTTTAACTTTTACAATACTCCATCAAACTCTCTCCTCCCACCTCCACCACTGGTAAGGATGTGCCACAAAATTAATTCTGTAGCATTCACCTTCTCAACTGAACTGCGCTCATGCTTTGGTCAGGGAGCAACTGTAGTTCCTGTGGCTTTATCAGCCTGGCTCCAGTCCCAAGGGAGTCACTTGTCCGGTCCTGCTTGGGGTTACCAGCGGCTGTACTGAGGCGCTAGACAGACAGATCCTTGGTAGGGTCAGCCCAGCTCTGCTCTGTTTGTCATGGACGTRGCACTGCTTCACTTGTCGTGAAGACCTAGGGTCATGTCTTGCAGAGGTGACCTCAGAGTCGTGCTGGTACTTACAAATGCTAATGCTCCACCAGCATCCAGAAGACTGAAGTCCTCTGTCTGACCACAAAATATATGTATTTTGAAAAGCAGTAACACAAACCACCTGCCATTTTGCCACATTCTCCTTTCCCTGCAGTCTGTGCCTGCAGTAAACCACCATCTTTTCCTTGACGTATTCTCGTCTTTACAGTTACTTCCCAGTATCGGCCTCTCTACTGGTCAGCCTGCCAGCAAAATTAGAAATTCACTTCAGGTCCAGCGGTGTTTTTATGTGATGTGGCTGCTTGCCCTCTGGGAACATGATTAAATCCCCAGACACAGTCCCTGGGTACTGAACAGACAGCCCAGAATAACAATTTTCAATCAATACCGACCTGAGCTTAAGATGAACCAGCCRGCTAGAGACGAGAAGCTCTGTCGAGCTCCCATTTACAATTCCCTTAGGCATGCAGAATCCCTACCAATGACAGATCCCTTATTTCCGAGGATCATTATGAAGCAAACTCCCTTTCATTTAGGTTGTGACCTTTGTTTGATTGTGCAGAGAATTATGACCTACTTCACGGCTGGTATTTTTGTTTGCTTTTAGCTTTTTGAATGGAGAAAGTAAGTAGGGTAAATATCAGAGGACAAATGTTTCTTTTTAATACTAGCATCTCAGTGTAACCAACCATAAAAYAGTTAGGGTTCTTTTTTTTAACTCTATCTGCGAGCAGTTCTGAATCTGCTGCTTTTTCTCCTGACCCTGCAGAAATCTCACATGCCTGCCACTGGGAAGTATTAAGTGAAAGTCTGCCAAAATGAAACCTTTGGCCTGAAACACAGTAAAAAGTCTATGGCTTAGAATAATGCTGTGTCTTGTCACTGGCTAAACTGATTTGAACTTTACCGCATCTACCAGGAAGAAAGAAAAAAAGAAAGGGGATTTTTTCCCCYGGTCTCTTAATCCACCTTTTTTCATACTAATCTGAAGATGACCTTTTGTATGGTCAATGAGGAGGTCAGAGCTCAAGGACAATTTGTGGGCAGCTGGGCTAGATCCTCAGCCGGTGTATATCACAGTAATTGTGAAGTTCATCACACCAGCAGCAGATGGGGTTCCTGAACAGTAAGTAGAATACTTTTTATTTCTATAAAGCCTCCTTTAACTTTAACAGAACATCATTTTCTGTTCCAGCTCTTGTCCTAGATTAAGTCTAGATAAGCCAATTAAAACATGTTACAGCAAGATAGGCAAACACAGCAGTGTTTTGAAGCAATGTTTTCATTTTTGCTGGAAAGGAAGCATATCACTGATGTTGTACCTTAACCAAGTCATATTTAAGTTTCACCAAATTATATTTGCCCTTTTCCTAAAACAATAAAAACGCTAGTAATTGTGCGGTAATACACATTGCATTTCCAAGCAGTGTGACAAACGGCAAGGTACGCACAAAAAGCAGACCTCTAGGAATGTGGGCTAACCAAAGGCCTGATAGAAGCACAGCCGCTTGCTCAGGCGAAACAGCCTCCGAACTTTGGTTTGCTTTGCCTAAGTAAAGACTCCAAGACAGGCCCTAACGTATTTATCCAATAAACTTGTCACACGAGAAAGAATGTGCAGCAATGCTTGGCCTGGCCCGCCTTCGCTGAAAGGTGAGAGGATCTCTGTTTACTAGAAGGCTTTGCACAAGTCACAACCCAAGTTAAAAAACAGTCTGGCAGACTCTGTGGGAGCCACACTATTTCTTGCTTCCTCAGTTGGCGAACACTCGCACAACATCAGGGAAAATAATGTTTATCTAGAATATTATTTGAACTGTAAACTGTATCAAAAATATAACCTACTGTAAAATTCTTCYAGATAAGTATGCAAGTTTTGATTTCTAAGATAAAGTATAAAGGAAAAAAAAGGACTGTCTCATTATCTTGCAAGGATATTGTTCTGTTAATTTTAGATTTTGTGGCATGCTCTTGGTAAACCATTTCATACACGTGGGTAATTACCTGATACAACTACGCATGAGTGGTAACAGTAATATGAATGGACTTGTTTTTTCCCTCCTTCATGCAGCTGTAAATAAGAAGCTCTGATGAAGTCAGCACAGTTACACCAATGTGGGATACACTAGTCTTCTCTTCACACCACACAGATATGAACACCATACGCACAGCAATGCTATCACCTTTCTGTTTTAAAGACTATTCTGTGCTGAGTTTTAAAATTTATGCTATTTAACTCAATAAATGTTTGATGGTCTCAGTGTAGCATCTAGTGGAGAGAGGGTAAATAACAGAGGAAAAAACACAAAGCAGAAACAGAGGATCCTATTAAGCCTTGTACTTTACAGGGAAGAAACTGTGAATGTTGTGGAGTGAGGAACTGCTCGCTTTCCTAAATCATTTGGAAAAACACTTGAAGGGTTACTCTGATGTGGCTACAGTAAACTGTGTACAACGAGGTGCTTGTGACCCTGACAGAGTAGGATAATATCACGGGCTGAATTTCAGCTCAAGAAGGTCTGCCTGAGGCACCCAAAGACTATGAAGGCAAACTGTGCTTTAGACGTTTCCCTGCTTTGTTTTAAATTCTGCCCTCTCTCCTGCGGTGGTGTTTCTATCCTGGCTTACAGTCAGTTTTGCTTTTCTTCCTTTCATGTTAATTGCTGTTTCCAGCCTAACTACAGATCCAGAGCTACTGTTTTGCAAACTCTGTCCTGACTTTTACTCTGTACAACCTGAATCATGTCAGTGTTACTACAGTGACTGGTTGCACTGGAAACACCTCAGCCAGATTTGGCTCTGAGTGGAGTTGGCTAAGGACTAATCCTGAATTATTTGTGCACCCAAAACTCACAGAGTTAAAGGAAGATCAGAAAGTGCAAGTAAAGCAAGGACTGCTGCTGCCTTCCTGTAGGTTTGATCCAGGATTCAAGAACTTAGTTTTTGAAACATATCAAATATCAGCAGGTMCTGAAAAACAGGGTCGCATGTGTCATTGTTCAACATAAGTTTCTAGGTTAGAGTTACAATTTCACCATCTCTCCTTTTTTTCCTGAATATCAYGATTATATCTTGTTTATAAACAGATTAGAGTAGAAGGTCTGTGGCAAGAAAAGAAGAAAGCTTCCTTAATAACCATGAGCCTAATAAAGAATAGGAGGATTGTTTTATAATAATTATTTTCTTCAAACTTTATTGGGGCTTCTTCATGTGCATAATGTCTTTAGTGTTTTATGGTGAAGTGAACAAATCCATACACCAGAGTATGCCTCTAGGCACAGTTCATAGTGGAGTTTTTCCATAAGTACCACTGCTCGAGAAGGGATACCGCTATGAAATTAATAATGGGGTTGCAAAGCCAGTTCCTCGTGATATGGCATGGAAATGTGCTGCCTTGGGCAGGAACACAAAGTGTGTGGTAAATATGTCCCTCCTTAAGAGTAGCTCTAGAGAACACTGTGATTAATCCAAAAATATCTGGGGTACAGTTTCTTTGCTGTTCACGAGGACTCTGTATGTTGCTATCATGCTATCATTTCATCCTTACTGTCACACAATTACAAAAGTATCTGCATTAGCCTGGTGGCACTAACCTGTATGTAGCAGGAGGAGACCCAAGGGTTACCCACTCTGCCCTGGCTAACTCCTCTGAGCAGGAGAGAGAAGTGTTCACATTTGTTTACTCCTCCATCCCTATTAGCCAGCTGGAAGGTGTAAAGTGGGGGGATTGTTTTTCTGTCTTGGTGCAAAGAGTATATTTGATACTGCCTTTGAGCAGTGCGGCTGGCGAGGTAATCTCTTGAAGTGCCTTCCAGCTCTACCCTACAGTCCCCCTCTCAGTCTAACCCCTGATTCCTTGGTATTTCCCCGTTCCTCTGACAACTGCCAGGAGCCACATCTGATAATTCCAGAAGAAAAGCCCACTGGCATCAGGATACCCTTTCCTGTGCTCTGAGAACTTAGGAGAGGGCAGCACACATCACTGCAAAAATATCCTGCTGCAGTCCAGTGAAGTTACCATGCCCAGAAGTGGAGAAAGCAAGCCCCAAATTTCTGCCTSTTTATGCATTTAGGCATTTCTTTATGCATGCTTACAACTGTCCCAAAGAGGACTTGAGAGTATCAGTAGCAACCCTATTGCCAATGCCAAGCATTCAAAAATAAGTTTGTTTCCAAGATTGTGAAATGCAAAATATACCRGCATTTTAATTTGTTTTTTTCAGACTTTTCCGACTTTCATGTTTCCAGTTCTCCACAACTGTTATTACTAGAAAGATCATAATAATTATTCTTATCATCAGTACTGCTGCTGCCATAACAGGAATACATGAAAGCTAAGATTCTTAGATAATAATCAAATTTCATGAGCTGTGGGCAACATTACAGACCTGCTATCAGAATGTAGGGTACAGATCAGATAAAAGCCACATTAAAACTGGAACTAATTGGTATGCTTGTTGGTGGTGTCACCAGAGAGATGAAGCTATCCGGTCCTCAGTGTGTGGTCCCTTTGTGGTTGGGTAAGACAGGTGTGGGTAGAATAGCAGTGTAAATGCAATACAACGCTATAYTACCATTTTCTATGAAGACTATAGTCAATAGGGCTGACACTTCACTTTTCATTGGCTTCTCTGTTTCCCAACTAACAGCGAAGCCCTTATTGTGTTTGTGAAGAAGCATCTTTTCAGGGTTCAATCCATATAAGAGCAGTCAAATAGACTGAAAACTTCCATTGGCTCTCTGGTCCTCTCATTTCTGCTGGTGTTGAGGCCATTGCAATATCTGTACGGAAGCTCTTGAGGGAGCATCTCATGTATGCTCCATCCATATTATGTTTTTAGGGTACCTATGTGTTTAAATAAAAAAGAACACATGCAAAATTTCTGCAGCCTTGATTTGAAAATAAGTGTTTTTTTTAACCCAATTAGAAAATGCAGATAGCTGAATTGTCTGTAAATGCTGACACTTTATTATAATTAATCTGGCTAACTTTATATGATCAGCCCAAGACTTCTAGTAATTTTTGCTATGTGTAAAATGAACTTTGGGACTACTCCAGTAAGCCAAAAACTGGACTTTCTATGAATCAAGAATTTAGAACGAGCTGTACAGTTCCTGGAAGAGCTTATGGGTCAAAATCTCTCTTGACAATTTTAATTACTTTGCAGTGAGGCCAGAATGTGGGTGTATCAGGAAGTAGTTTGCACATATGTTTTGTTTAGCTGAGTTGCTGCTGTGCAGCCTTTTGTGTCTTTCTTAGGAAAGGTCAAATTTGGCAGTATTCTGTGCTGCGCGCTCAAATAAATTGTTAGTACAAGGTAACAACAGTTGATAAACAGCATTTTATTTTTCTCTTTAGATATATTATCTTATAAAAAACCATTTACTTTTGAAATATGTCATATCATATTGCCACAAAGAAGAATTTTTTTAGGGATGGAGTTGCATTTCTGGCTATTTCTTGCTCGCGGGAAAAAATCTTTCACTGGTGCTTGCTGTTGGCAGACAATGTAGACCTCAAAACCTCAACTGTGAAACTGCAGAGCAGTGAAAGGTGACATATGGTCTTCTCTGTGTTTCGGATGAGTGAGTAGTTCTATGCAAACTTTTGTAAAAATGCCTGTGAAAGGCCAAAGGAGCCAAACACCATGGTATTTTTTTTTTAAATCCCAAGCAGGAAAATGGAAAGGGATGACAGAGCAGCCATTTTCTCTTCCCCTCTTTTATATCTATTTGTGTGTTTCAACACAAAATGTTCCAGATGTTTTACTTGAAGCTGACACGAAACATGAAAAGTGCCTATCGGAAAGCTAAAGCTCTTTCCAGTGCTTTCATTTCAGATCAAGGAAACAAAACCAGCAAAAGCAAAGTCTTTACAAAGGTGGAATGTGTATTCCTTATCTACACAGACTGCGTCAACTCAGAATAAAATGCCACGGCCTTTGCTCAGAAGCTGAGATCTTAGCAAAAGAAATGTAAATTATGCAGCGTTGAGCATAGGACGCAGTAACCTGTACCCATGCAACATGCTTACTAGAATCATTGCAAAGTCACTTCTAGCTTTGCAAGAAAACTGTTTCAAATTTCAGAAAATTGTCGAGAATTCAGCCAGATACAGATCAATGCAAAGTTAGAAGGATTTTTCAGTGTAGATGTTTATAGAAGGAAAAAAAAAATTAAGCCAATGGACCTGGAATCTGCATGCCTGAGCTGTTTTCAAAATACTCATTGGAATTTATTTTTTGTCACTACAGAAAGAAATCAGTAGAAGAATTGAGCTAAATCCTGATAAGTTGAGCTCATCGATACTCTGTTGCTTTTTGAATGTTTCTTTCTCTCCTGTCCACAGATTTTCTGACAAGCTGCAAAGCCAGAAAGCTTCATGGCAATTCTTAGCTAGATTGCTTAATGATGGAGCTAGAAAAGGCAAAAACTATTTTAAAAGATACAGCATAGCTCAAACCAAAGTTACAGGCTTGCTGCAGAAATTACTGGGTGAGGTTCTTTGGGTTAAGTCAAACTGCAGGTCTAACTAAATGGTCATTTTGGGCTTTAAATCCATGAAAGTGGTTTGCCTAAARTAAGATCATTATGGATCTCATCTCAAGTCCGTTTTAAGGTTCTAAAAACTTTCATTAAATGTTTCATTCATTAAAATGTTTCACAGGATTTCTCTTGTTGAATACCCATAGTTCTGGGTTATGATAGGAAGCAAACCACCTGAGACGGAAATCTTTCTGCTCCAGCAATAACATAAGAAAGGCTGAACTGAGTCAGACCAAAGGTCTAAACAGCCTGGCATCCTGCGTTTGATTAAGACCAATAGCATATGCCTATAGTAGGAATATAAGGACAGAGCAATTATAGCTTCATCTTTCCTTGTATTTAACATCTCAGTTTCTGAAAATCTGCAATTTAAGGACTTCTAGAATTGGAGACTAAGTCCATCTCTCAGCAAAGTAACCCTTTGTTCCATTAATTCATCTAGTTACTTCTTCCAGCCATTAATACTTTTGGCATCTAACATAACTTATGGAAATTAATAACTCTAATTAGATGTTCTTTAAATAGGACTTCCTTCTGTTGGTTTTACACCTCCATCTGAAAGTTATTATTAGATTCATTCTAGTTCTTCTTTTATTAGAAATGAGTAACTGTTCCCTGTTCACCTTCCCATGTCAGACATGATTTTCAATATTTGTATTTGTCATCTGTTTTCCAAGAAGAGTCCTAGACTCAGTAGTAATCTCTCTTATTTAGAAGCCRTTCCATCTTCGTGATTAATCTGGCCACTCTTTTCTCTGTCTTTTCTTATGCTATTCTAAGGCTTAAGATGCTACGACATGTTGAGATGCAGTAAGCAGAATTTTGGGTAGTATTAAGGAAAGAACATGCTTACTGAGGATTTATATAGTAGCATCATGATTGCTGTTTCATTCTCTTCTTCCCTAATAAGTCCTAATTGCCTCTTTGACCACCACTGAGCGCTGAGCTAGCATTTTCAGAAAACTATCCACAGTGACTCCAAGCTATCTTTGCTGACTGATAATAACTGATTTAGAGATCACTATTTTGTACAGGTAGTGAGGTTTTTTATTTTCCCTCTATGCGTATTTTTGGACGTTGCATTTCAGCTGCCATTTTATCACCTAGTCAATCTTTATCAAGCAGTTGGCAATTTTTTGCAGACAGTCTTGGTTTTGGTTATCCTGAATATTACGAATCATCGGAAAACATTGCTATCTCACTGTTCATCCTATTTCACTTATGAACATGTTTTAAAGCATAGGTCCCTTCGGAATCTCACTAGTTACTCCCTTCTTTGTGACTGTTCACCCATCTTTTCCTTTGGAGCAGTTACTAATCAAAAAAGAAGCTGCTCTCTTGTATCCTTTGTCAAAATGTTTTGGGAAATCTATGTACACTGTTGCTTAATCTAGGCTGTGGGTCAGATGTTCTTCATGTCACGTCTAGATTCTCCTAATTGTCCAGGCTGGGAAGACACCTGGAACGCACTCTGTCTCCCTGCCGACCCATGCGTTTGGATTTCCTTTCTGTGGAAATCAGACTGAGGGTAAAGGCAATCTGGGAAGAGAAGGAGAAGAAACAGGAGAGAAGAGAAGATGATACATACTTGGTCTCTTCCCAACAGGGAGTTGGATTACGGCTGAGAAGGACTCCCAGGTCTCAATGTTTATACAAAGTCTGTATAAACCAGATCCCCTTTATCAATGTTTGTTGACATTTTCAAAACACTCTAAAAGATCTGTAATTTCCAGCTCTTCCCATTAGATAGTAATGAGCTATGTGTCAGACCCGCCGGTCTGTAGTTTCTAGGTTCTCCCTGAAGCCTTCCCTAAAAATTGGTGTTCCATATGCTGGTTTCCATTCCTCCAATACTGAGTTCACAGCAAACCATAAATAACAAAGCACAGTTTCATACCAAGCTCCTGCAGAACCTGCATGAACAGCATATTGTCCCAGTGGTTAGTTACTGTAAAATTTACTGATTGGCTCTAAAATCTCTTATATGGCTACTTCACTTTGGGAATGTTTTTCTGACTGTGCCCCTAAAAAAAAAAAAAAGGTTTTGTTGTGGCAATCAACTCAAACCCTGCCATAATGAACAGTGGTAGAAAAAACCTACTTAGCTTTTCTCCTGTGGTTTCTTTGAATGCTCCTGTTATATTCCTGTCGCCTGCTAGTTCCTCATGTTCTCTGGCAGATCTCCTGTTCTTGATGTACTTGGAAAAGTTTTTATGCTTCAAAATCTTTTTTGGCCTGCTTTATTATGATTTTATATTTAACTTGCCAGGGTTTATGCTATTCCTCTTTTGGACTGAAGAAGAAAATAACAATATTCCACAAATGAATGCACAGACGGCATTCACAAAAGGCTCAGGTATTTGCAATAGGTATCTAAAAATGGAACCTTGTGGTACTTGGATGCATGTTAAAGGCAAAGGAGTTTGCTGAGGGCTGGATGGAGAGAGAAGAGCTTAGGAAAATGTGGTCCAGGGACTGTAGCTACTTTTGCCTTCATCAGTCTTCAGGCTCAGTCAGTGTCTTCCTAGAGGGTTATCCTTTAAATATTTTTAAGAGAAATACAGAGAGCCTCCAAACTGCCTAATAGCTGTAGCAATGCTATTAACACAAATTAATATTTCACAGTATTCTAACAACTAACATTGTGGAGCCTTGTTGCACCAGGTATTGCACAAAGGTAAAATGCAAGTTAGTCCCTGACGCAAAAAGCTAAATGATGCTGTCCCCATAGCTTAAATAGCACAGCATACTATTGAACAAACACTCTCAGCATTGCTGGCAATAGTATGTTTTAACAGTGATCCCAAAGCCATGCTCAAGCACAAACTTGCCTGCTTTTCATGTTGATCGACGGCACGCTCCATGTGGGATTTGGCTAATCTCACTTTAAGTTTGTGCCTGTGTTCTTCAGTTTCAGAGAGCAAGGAGTACRTGCCTAGGCATGTTGCTAAATCAGRATCCCACTTCATAGAAAATATACCTGATATTAAACACACATTATACTTGATCTTAGTGTTAAAATTAAGTGCCCTGTCTCCTGCCCCTTCCACAGCTAGACTCCACCTATGGCAACAGTTATTCATCTTGAATTGCTTTAATGCAGTGTTTAAGCATGTCATCTTGGCAACAAAGCAGTTTGCATGCTATTTCAGTGAGAGGTTTAAAATCCCATTCACATTTTTAATATACATTTCTCTCACATAAATTATCACAGCTTGGCTGGCAGGTCCCGCATGAGTAATAAGGTTGTTGGCACAAACACATAGCACAGATCTATTAAGTAAAGGAGGATCTTTTGTACGTTCCTAGATTTATACCAGAGCTGTGAGGTTAACTTCTACAAAATGACTTGAGACACTTGCGTTTTACTAGCAGTACATTAGCAGTCATGAAAATAACATATCCTCCAAAAATGCATCAGGGACATTACAGATAAATCCCTATGCACCAGTTTGAAAATTAAGCTCTTGATTTGTGAAGTATCTATGCAGAAGGCAGGTTTCATTGCTTATATAGGCAGGCAGACTGTAGCAGAAAGCTTGCTCTTACATAAAAGAACCACACTACTGAAAGTGAGCTAAAATGTTGCTTTTACATATGAAAAGAATGTGTTCTCTTTCTAGTAAATAATGACAATCGCATTTTAGTTTGCTTTCTCTTCTCACTTTAATTCACAATTTTGAGAAGTGATCATTCAGGATAACACTTAACTCGGGAACCATAATTCTGCAAAATAAGTTCTCTGCTGCTTATGCTATCCTCCGCATTACAGTTCAGAGCAATAGATATATGCAAATATTTGCAGTGCAGTTTTGCTCCATTTATGCTGTATGATCATGAGTTAGATAACTTTGTCTCACTATCTATTTAGAAAACATTCAGAACTCCTGCAATGTAGGCCTGACCTGAAGTACTTTGCACAAAGTGGGAGCCTTCTACTGGCTTTATTTAGGGCTTTGAATCAAGCCCTCTGTAAACAAGGAATAATAGGAATAATAATGTATTGTAAGGAAACAACTTTGAAGTGTCTAGCCTTTAATATCTGTGTGTCCCCAATTTTGTGTTAGATTAGCAAAACATATCCTTTCATAGCAGCTTAAAGAGATATTTGCGAAATAAAAGTTGTATAGTTCTACAGTCACATTGAGTGGTTTGGATTGTTTCTCTGTTACACTCTGTATAAGATAATATATTAATTATTGTTATTCTTAAGTTGAACATAACAGTATGTTTGGCATAATCCAGGCACAGGCAATGAAAATATATGAAAATGTGAGTGGCAGACTTTGAAGTTTATGTGCAAATGGATTAAAACATATCTATACAATCTGTGAATAAATTCATCACGATCTGAAAAACAGAATTATCAGGAAACCAAGACAGCTCTGCAGATGAGGATCCCTTTAATGCACAGAAGAACAAATGTTGCCCCCTGCTTGAGAGGCTGACAGTAGTTCAGAAATGCAGAATTCACTTATTGGAAGCCTCTAGATAGAACACAAAGAGTTTGTCAATGTAACTACGGAAATGCTCAAGAAGCAAAGAGCRGAAGCAACAGGGACACAGTAAGGAATGGCATTATTGATGCTGTGTTATTTTGGGGCCTTTATGTCATCTGTCTAGGAACTTGCTCAAGAGAAATGTTTACATTTCAAGCTTTGTAAGTGTATTTATAGGTTTTATTAATAAAGTTTAAACAGCAGCATTTTATGAGTGTTTTCTAGTAAAAATCATTAAAATTCTATTATTTAAAAGTGTCTCAGACGTTGTGCATTATCTAACATTACTGCTTGACTACCTTCCTCTGCATTCAGTCTTGAAACCCCTGATTCAGCTTAGTCCTGAAAAAGGCACCAGGAGAATCCTGTGGGTCCTAATATTGCTGAATAAAAGGGAGAGGAGGTTAAAAGCGCTTGTATTATTTGCCTAGAAAAATGAAATGGTATGATTGCTTTCTAAAAATAAACTGAGCGTAAACACTGCTAAGAGAGAAGAGCTATTTAAGCAAAAGAACAAAACTGGCACAAGAACAAATGGGTGTAAAATGACCATGAATAAATTTAGGCTGGAAATATAAAGAGGGTTTCCAAACATCAAAAGAATAAGATTTTAGAAAGCTTCCTAATTAGAAGAGTGCATGCAAACTCCCCTAATATTAAGGTGCATCTTGCTAAGTTTAGGAATTTAATTGTGAAACCCAAGCACTCACTCTCAACCATGTATCCTATGTGTCTATTATTTGGTAAAGAGCTCGTTGTGGAAGGCTGTATTTTAACAAACGAGGCTATAAAGAAAATTTCAACCAAACCCTTTCCCATATACTCTGCTTTAAATAATTATATGACAGCGCCGAGTGGCGCGTGTTGTTAAACGAAGCCTCGCAAATCCAACCTTCCTGCGCGCCACGTACGAACACCTTCACGTGGCCGAGAGGCACAACGTGCCGCATGCCTCCAACTCCGAACTCCGGGAGAAGCTCAGGGGCAGGAACGGCTCTGGGGGACACTTGCAGGGCGAGGCTGGGGCGGACACGGGGCCAGGACCGAGGCTGCCCGCTAAGACAGCCGCACTCCCCCCTTCTGGCTCGTCTCCTCCCACGCGGGGGTCTGGGCACCCGGCAGCCCCGATGTCCGCGCAGACTCGCTGCCACCCGCGCGGCGTTGCCCCGGCCCGGCAGCCGCACTCGGTCCGCTTGCAGGCCCCGTGAGAGGAAGAGGCACGCGTGGGCTGCGCGCAGCCGAGGGCCCTGTTATTSGCCGCCTTTGCCCCCAGCCGCCGAGGCGCTGAGGCCGCGGGGRGATCCCCGCTCTGCCCGGGCATCGCTGCCCTCGCGCGCGGCCCGCAGCTAACGCCAACTTCTTGGGTCATTTCAGCACCCCGTGGTGGGAATGCGGGCCGGGGGGCTGTGAGGTGTAACCCGGGGCTCGAACAACCTGYAAAACCCATCAGAAAAGAAACTCTCTCCCCCAAGGAAAGGGGAAGCAAGGGGAAGCCCGGGGCGACGCAGGCGGCCGGCACCACCGCGCCCCCACCGCCCGCTGAGGGCCGACACGCTCAGCGCACCCGCGCGCGGGGCGGGCTCTCGAGCCGTGACTGACAGCTCCGTGAGCCAGTTGGCGCCCCCAGGCGGATATGGGACACCGCCCCTTTTGATTGATAGCAGGCTCGACCAGTAACCTTGCGGGATGGACTCTCAGCGCTGCCTCGTCCCTTACGGACGAGCCGCGCGGCCACTCTCAGGAGGGAGGRCGTCGCTCTCTTCCCGCGCGGCTCTCGCGAGATTTCGCGGATGGGCTCCCGCCCCCCCGCGGCCGGGTGACTGCGCAGCCGCCATGTTGGTTGCTATGCTGCCGCCGCTGCCCGTATGAGGCGGGCGGCGATGAGGGGAGGAGGCTGCTGTTGCTCCCCCCTTCTCCCGCCGCGACACACGCTCGCTCGCCGGCAGCGAGGGCGCCGCTGCGGGGCCCCGCCGCCTTTCCCCCCTCC
>NW_020450838.1:3089795-3178789 GCF_003343035.1 Apteryx rowi | reverse complement strand
GCCGGGTGGCGGTGGGGGGGAGGGGGGGTTAAGGGCGATCGGGGGTCGGTAAAATCCACTAAAGGCAGCTGAACGCCCGAAATGGATTTTTTATGCGTTTAACGCGAAAGTTACGTGCCCGTGATTTGCAGGCGCGCGCGGCAGGTCGGGCTCAGCGCGGCCGCTGCGCGCCGCCAGCGCGTGCGGTGCCTCCGCGAGCGGGGGCCGGTGTCGCGCTGTACCTGGTGATGGATAACCCGCGTGCGCCGCTGCGGGACGAGCGCAAGGGGAGCAATGTCCTTTTCCTTGCAAAAAATCTCCCCCGAGAGCTCGTTGCTAAAACGAGCCAGCTGCCAGTTTAGGTGAAGTGTTGCAACCGCTCGTCTAATCAAGGAGCGTATGTTGTGCATATACAAAATATCCATGAATGAACTTTGTGCTGCTACTTATACCCTTACATGATTTCAACATGGCCAAGTTGTTATATATTTTTTTAGGTGTGATGCAGAAAATACTTTTTTATCTGATTCCCACGTTACAGAAATGCTGATGAATTTCAGCTGAAAAATAATTGTTAGACTACATTATGCACTTACATTTTCTCATCCACGGGGCATTTCTCTTGCCCTGAGCTAAATTCTGTTATGAATGGTAAGGGGGTTTTGTGTGTGCGCGTGTTTTCCTATTTGTTATTGGCAAAGAGCTGCCTTGTAATGTTGGGAGCCACTGGTGTGTTCACACATATGCAGACATTTATGAGCTCGTTACATCGTAAATGTGGGTTGCAGGAATACATGAATGAATTAGATTAGGATTTGTAAAACCATTTTATTATAAGATGGGTACATTGTGGTGAAGTTTTCCAGTTCATTGCCTAAACATAAAATATTTAGTACTGTAATCTTACAGATGCCATTTTTGTGACAATGAATTTCTTGCTTCACTGACCTAAAAAGTTGTTTTTACATATTGGCATAACTTAGGTTTGCGCTGTGTTGATAAAATATGATTCTGGGTGATGAGCTTACAAATATATATATGTGTCTATATGCATTTCCTAGGTGCATTGGTGCTGTATAAATTTAGAAAGGTAACTATTGGTCTGATTCTTGAAGATCAATTTTGTTCTAATTACAGTTTCTATACATTTTTAGATGCCCCTTTTTTCCTTGTCTTAACTTGTAGTTTTTCCTGAAGTTAGAGTAGGATTTGAAATACATTTGTATTTCCTTCAAAAGCAGAAATATATTAATATTTTACTTTTCCATACATTTTCCTTGTATTTGCAGTTTGGTTTGTTTGAATCAGGTTCACCCACTTAGGTTTCAGTTTTGTGTTCAGTTCTTGTTCAGTAAAATTTTCCATGAAATACATTATTTGTTGTCGTGCTTTACAGTTCTGTTGTCCGGCTAATGCCTAATTTAGGTTGAACATAATAGTACTGATTGAACAGCCTTGCTAAAAATACTGGGATGGGTATACTTACAGTAGAGTCGCAGGAAAGTTCCTCTAGTTACAGAAAAACAGTACAGACTTAACAGTTTTTTACAAATAGAGCCGCTAATAATATACATGAATAAAAGCAAGATCCTATCATCTTAAAATATTAATTGCTGTATTGAGTGGCTGAACTCTATTATGGGACAGAGCTCACTTATTAGTACTCAAATGCCATTTTTGTTAGTATACGTTGAAAATATGGTAAGCCAATATCCAGAGTGCAGCATTTTGGCTCTGATCCTGCCATGACCCCCGTTTGGGCAGGAGGATCAACCAACACAAAACTCACAGCAGAAACTGAAGCTTAAACATTGATTCTGAAGATACTAGGCCAGTATTTATCGCGAGCGTTTGCTGCATATGGAAGTATTGTATGTTTTATTGTTAGCCTTTGTGTTTGTGTGGCATGTCATATAGGCTTCCATAAATGTGTGCAAGGAATYGAAGCATTAGAGCACAGAATAATGGCCTAATATGATAGTGTATGATATGATTATTTTGTGAAAATGTGATTTTTGAAATTGCTTTCATTTTATATTTCAGCACTGCTGAAAGATGTTAATCAGTATTTGGAGGTTCCACCTCACTAGGGCCTTGTTGTTCTTGATGGGTTATTTTATGAGTCTTTGCTGAATGTACTTGGAAGTTTTGTGCATCATTTTATGCTTGTGTTTAAAAAGTGGCATGTGTATTCTGTAAGCATATTCTGGGGAACTGAGTGAAAATTACAAGTTTGAATATAGTGGAAGGGAAGGTATTCAGCATGGTTCACTTCATCCTGTTAGCTAACCTGGACACGGGAAACGGAATGGTTTTCTTGTGGTGTTTCATACCTTTGGATGAGGTAAATGACTTTTGAAAATTATGATGAGTTAAAAAACTGTATTTTAAGTTTTCAGCTGATTAAAACTTAAATAAKCATGTTCATGCCTTTTGTTGTTGAAGTCAGATTATTTTTTAAAACTGACAAATAGCGTATATCTTTGGTTTATCTTCTAAAGTCTTCATAATGCCACTACTTAGATCCTCTGATACATTATGTTTCTCCCTTGTCCCTCCTCTTCTCCCCACCCCACTGGTCTGGGTTTAAATTTGGTTCAAGATCACATGAATCCCATGCCTTCACATCCTGTTTTTGTGTCACCTCACTTCCATTCTCACCAATTATAAAAATGGCCAAACAAGAGAATCTTTCAGCAGATGGTTGACTGTGCTTTTTTTTTTTTTTTTTTTTAATAACACACTTTCACTCTGCTGCTGTCAGTTTTCAGAAAATAGCCAGAAAAAAATTCTCATTAGTTTTATTTTGCTCTGGTCTAAACTGTAAAAAATGATTTGGGTGCATATAAAATGGACTCGTTCGTAGTGGAAAGAAGGAACTACGAAGGTGGAACAAAAAGGAGAGGGGAGGATGGGTTAAGTAGAAGACAAAACCAAAAGAGCTGAACGCTGGCCTGGTAGTATAACAGCAGGTCTTTGCTCTCTGGGCCAGCTGTTCGTTTATGCTCATTTGGGAACAGAAGCTGTTTTTCCTCAAGGACTTGTAATCTATTGAAATAGCACAAAAATAGTTTTATCTAGGCTTTTGAAAGCTTTTTAATTTTTAACATTTTGCAATTTCCTGGAGGTTTTTTTGGTATGTTATGTCATAAAATTACTTATCTGCAGTTATTAGAAAATTAGAGATGGTAAAAAAGTCACAGTCTCTATTCTTATTTCAGAATTATTAGAAATCTATTACTATTTATCACTTAGAACATAATTACTTCAAGTTTACAGTAGTTTAACACACTGACAGAAGTTTTATTGACATACTGACATATCTGAATTAGCAGTACAGATGTAGGTTACAGAATTGATCTTTTATAGTGATCTGTTATAACACACTAAAATCTGTTCTGATTCGGTGTGCTGTGTCCCCGTAAGTTCTACAGAATATTACAGCTGATAGTCAAATACTTACCCAGGCAGATCAGACAAGCATAACTCTGCAAGTTTGTTTGAAATGTGAGAGTTGAACCAGCTTTCCTTTTCTCAGCTTCTGTACCTTTAAATAAAGAGTTGGTAATGGCACAACCAGACCTCTGTTTATACAATTCCTTTTGTCTCACCCCGCAATTATCTCTTTGGACCAATTTTAAGGTGACTTATATGATAAATACAATTCTATTTGTGTGGCTGATGAGATACTGCCATCTCTACAGTTGCCTGAGGAAGCGGGAAATGGCTAATATCCCTTTAAAAATAAACATTCTTCTAATTAGGAATACTTATGATCTGTAATGAAGAATGCTGTAGGAAGTATTTTCACTGATTTTGAAATGAACTGTAATTGACGCTCAAGAGTTTTCAGGCCATTCATAAGATTTAAGGGGGGGGAAAACAGCTAAGGCACTTCCAATAGCCTGCGTGTTCTCTCATTGCCTTTTTGGCCATTCCTTATCTTCCCCAGGGTGAACTAGCCGAGAGAATAATGACTGAATTATTCTGCATGACCAAAAGCCTGGATCTTCAAATGACAATCAAATGTATTGCTGCTAGAGATTAAAACTTTCATACTTAGTTTTTTGTTTGTTTGTTTTTAATTAGAATGTCATAGATTACAGTGAAGGAAGATTCTCTTATCAACCTAGAATTTTTACTTTAAATTAAAAATTGCTAAATGTATAAATATAATAATGCTAAAAACTTTTCTATAACTGATGCTGTTTTGGGGTACTATTCCCATCTGTTAATATTATTCATGTAGGTTTGCTATTCTACTTGATAGTTTTCATGAACTTTTAATATAAAATTTCATTTAAGTCTAAGCTCTTAACATTACTTTTTGTTGTTTATTAGGAGCGTTGTAACAATATAATGTGATCTGGTTTTATGTTCATTAACAGTGTATGCTGTAAGTGATCCTCAGTTAGTTTGTCCCTCTTACATTCCCTAAAAAATGAAGAATGAAAAAAAAAAAACAAAAAAACAACCAACCAAGCCCCAAAACAAAGTCTTTTGTTTTTGTTGCAAAAGACTGACAGAAATGGGAAACAAATTATATCATCAGTACAACCCTGAAACTACATCTCTCTGAGAATAATGAAAGTTCAAAAAAGGAAACCTAATTATGTAACATAAAAGTTATTCTCAGGTAAGTCTTATCCTTCTCTCTCTCTCTTTTTTTTTTAACAACATCAGCCAGGTTTGAAACCAGAAATTGAAACTATATCTGAAGCAGATAGTTTTCTGTGTAAACTAAAGCAGCAGCTGGTAAAAGATAAGAGCCTGCTGTGGCTCCTTTGTTTCACGGAGATGGTCTGACATACTTTGTCCTGGAGGAGGGTTAACAAGCAAGACTGGTGTGTTTGCTTTGTGCAGTGGAAGGTGATATTTGCAAAGCAGTTGAGCCACGTGGATTTGATACACCGCAAGGCTGTGTATTGAAAAGAAGAGATGGAAGCGGGTCATACCAGAAGCTTGTGTTCCCTCTGTGTGCCCATAGTGATCTGATGCTGAGCTGACTTGATTGTAAAGTAATAGAAAATTTGTTAATTCTTCTGTCTCTTAAGGTAGAGAAATGATAATATTTTCAGTAATGGTGCACAGAAATATACCAGCTGGAGGAAGAGTAGTTATTACAAATGATGTTCTCCGGACTCCCAAGTTAGCGTGCTGCTTGTGTAGATGAATGCATAATTTCCTGATGATGCTTTGCCAGTTTATTGTCCCAGGCCATGCCAGATATTTGTAAATCTGAGCAACATGTTCATCATAAACTAAATGTTCTGTTTTTTCCTAGCAGCAGCCCTTAATAAGTTGTGCTGATAATGTGCAAACCAGTTATGATAATCCAAAATGGGATGTTTTTCTGTAGGGACAGAAAAAGATCTTACAAGTGTGGTTCTATGCCTTTGCTTTAAAAAAAACAACAAGAGACAGTTTGGGAGGAAAAATCACATAGTAAAACTGTTTTTTTTTCCCTTAAACTTGTTAGTGGATTCAGAAATGTTTGAGGGGGGAAAAAACGTGCAGATTTTTCATGAAAAATAAGCTTTGGAGAGGGTTATCTTTGAAGGTTAAATTAAGATGTCACTGTGTTTGTCTGTCTGTCTTGATTTTTGCAACAAACACTCTTTTAGTGTCATATGAAAAAGTAGTGTGACCTATTTTTGTCTTTTAAAGTGTGAATAGAGCTAAATATGACCTGTAGAGGTGACCAGTGATCATTATTGTATTGTAAATTTTTTTTCCTATAGTTGATGTGTGCCCGCATTGCATATGCCAGTTTTGTATCATGTCTCTAAACTGCATGTAGCCTTGGTACTGGTCTTAAGATATGTTCTTGAGTTTATACGGCGCCCCTATTTAGAAAAGAAATACTTCAGGAGAAGGGAGGTTTATCGGCTTGTTTAACTTCTTAAAAATAAAATGTTATAGAACTTGCTATCTGAAATTTAAGTCATTTTAGCTTCCAAATTAACGTACTGTGAGCTTCTCTTGAGGCTTTCCTTGGAAGAGGGTCTCATCCTCAGCTTTCTGGGGGAGGTGAGCTGCTGTTGTGGTAGACGCCACAGTCTTGTCTGTAGTAGTTGAGTGCAGCTCAAGCTATTGGCTGGTCTTGGGAGCCCTAATCAGAAAGCAAGTCCCCACCTATTCTCTCTCCTGGGTTTGTGTGTTGACTCAGTAAGAAGATACAGGATCCGGTTAGCTCATCTGAACGCACCTGTTCTTAGGTGGAGCTAATCTCTTTAAAGGCAATATTTGGGAGAACCTTTCCAGATACAACGTGTGTTGGAAAGGGGTTGTTTGAAAGCTGGAGCTGTGACTACCCCTTTCAAACTGAAAGTATGTGTCACCTTGGTTAAGTCCGGGTGAGGGTCAGGGGAAACTGGGAGAAGGACACCTGCCCTGCAGTGCATGTGAAAAGCATAAGGTTTTGGAAAGCCTCAGTTAAAAAGGAAAGGTGGTTGTGGTTTTTGTTTAATATCAATGACTCATGCTGCCGCTTGGGACGCTTTTGCTGAAATAACTATGAAATGCACAAAAACCACAGGATGGGAAAGCTGAAGTGCAGTGGTGGCATTATAATAATGCAGATAGATCAGTTTGCTGTATTATAGGCTCGTTCTCCAAGTTATTTGAATGTATGTTGACTCACTTCTCTGAGTTTGAATTAGGTTTTAATGATTCAGGTTTCTAGTATATGGCTAATTCATTTGCTTCTTGTCATGCTTCTGCAGTCTCTCATCTAGTTCACAATATGCAGCTAAGGAAGAAGGGATAGAGCATTAATGGTGGGAAGAGTGAAAATGCATAAATGAGGAAGACTGAGCTCAACATAACTTTTCACTAATTAATCTTCTGCTTCTAATTCTGTGTTTTTATAAAATGAAATTTACCATATAAGTCACATACATAAACCATTCAGTTTGTGAGCGGCTTAAACTTTTTAAACTTTCAGATCTTCATATGCGATAGTCAGAAAGTAGTTTTATTTTGGAGATTATTGTCAGGAAAACATACTTCTATTTGTTTTTTATTTTTCCTTTCCTGTGTGGTGTGATCTCCTTAGAACTTCTGGGGCGTTTTCATGTAACAGATTCACTTTTATTGCAGAGACTTAATACAGTGGTGATACCTGTCTTCTCTTCTTTGAACTCCTAATACTAGCTAGTACTGGTTTGAGTCTTTTTTCCTAAAGTCCCCAGATCTGGGGAAACTGTATTCAGTGACTTCATGTGTGTTTGGGGAGAAGCAGAATGCAGTGGGTGCTCTGTGCACTCTGTGGCCCTTTTTGGAGTTTACATGATCCCTGTGCTTGCAGAGACTGGATTCTCTTCGTATTCCACAGTACCTATTAAGTAAATTTATTAAATTAAATAACAGACTTAATAAATGCATTAATTAAAATACCTCTGCTTTCAAAAACATACCACTTGAAAGGCAAAGAGGCACAATAAGAAAATGAGGCATGGATAACCACTAAGGGTCTATACAGTTACACTTAGAGCAGAATTCCTCTGTAGAACACTAAAAAATGAGCTAAAAATTAACATGTGACAGTAAGTCCTCTAAGAGGAAATTCCTACAGGAGAATTCCATTCTTAAGATTAATTAAATGAAAAATTAGAAACTCTCTAGATAGCTATAAGCTATTTAATAAAACTGAAGTAAGCAATTAAAATATGCGGTTTTAGTTACCAGCACAGGCATTGCTTCCTTTTCATGATCCTGCCCCGCGCCCTGTTACATATGTTCTCCCTCCTTCTATAAGGAAGCTATACATGCAGCTTGTTAATGCTAGGCATTTTCTGCAGAAAGATTTCATAAAAACCATCCCTTTCTGAATAAGGGTGAGGTAGATAACTTCTTTGGCATTGAAAACACGTTTACAGTTCTGAGGAAACAAAAATAAATGGGCTTTGTAGGAATTACATTAATGAAATGTATGTGAGAGTGTAGCTTTAAAGAGAAACCTGATTAACATCTGAAACTTCAACTAGCATTTAGTCATGTTTCAGTAGAACTTACACTGCCCATAAAACTATTCTTTCTTTATAAAAATCTGTGGTTTCTGTTTCTACACTATATTGATTTAAGTATTTTCCACCCAACCTCTTTTTAAAAAAAAGTTTTTCCCGTGTCTCCCAGGCAAACTGATTAAGTATAACTATTATGGGAAATGATTGTAGTTACTCTGGTACCTTTAAAAAGTCATTTTCAACTTAAGTCTTTTGTATTCATTCAGAATATATTTTGCATTCTGCTGCACCTGGTTTGCCCTGACAATTCTGTGCACTCTAGCAGTTGTGTACATTAAACTGTAGAGCTGGGATGTATTATATCACCAGAGCTCCCTCTCTAGTCTGAGGGCAGTGTATGATACCAAATTGWCATCATGTTAGGGAGAAAATGTGTAACTGCAAATTGGCACTCTATTCCTCAAAATTGAAGTAGTTGCTGTAGTTCAGCAGAATTATTGTGCTATGAGCAAAATGGGAAAAAATTGAAAAATGAATCTGTGTGTACCAAGTAGTGCTATTGCAATGATTTTAAGTTGCTTCAAAATAAGCTACTGACTACTTACGTCATTAAATAGAAGAGCTCTGTATGATGAGCTTTTCAAAAGTGTTTGCTACTTTCTGCTGTTAGTCCGTGAAAACACAGATACGGGCTTCAGTGAGAATAAAGACAGATTAATACAGAAGTTTCTGAACATAAACTTCTTAATGCTGTGCTTAATGTTATCTCTTTGGGTTGTAAACAGAAAACCACATTCTAAAAATCTGCTTCCCAAACTAGATGACTATACTTAGTACTCGGAAAAAGCTGCAGTGAAGCTTTTCTTTTTACAGTGTAGAAGTATCTTCATTTTCTTAACATTTGACATGAAAACATAGTCTATTGTCAGACTTTAATGCAAGATGTAAAAAGAGATGCCTTTCCTAGTGGCTGTTTATTATATTCRTAATGATAAAATGGAAAAAAGTGTTGACTATTGTTAAAATAAACTAGCATTATTTTAGGGTAGCTTCTAAAGTATGGAAGTGGGTTTGAACCCCACTCTGCTGCATAGAAATAGTATAACAAAATCATGCTGTGAAGGCCTAACGTTTCTGAYGTTGACATAGGCTTCCTTTTCAAATAATAGACTCTTGATCCCCTTCCAGTGTTGGTGGGATATCTAGTTGCTCTGCAAATGCTGTAAGGTGTATTAAGAATGACATGCAAAATTAATGAATGCTGATGAATGAGGGCATTAGGGACCCAGATCTCAAGCCTACAATGGACTTCCAATACTTGCAGAACATGTTTTATAATATATGTATTCCCACTGACTATATTAACTAACGTGGCTGAAAATTAAAGGGAATTATCTTTTAGGAAGGGTGTCTTCTCAGCGTCTGTGATTCAATTAACATGTATTGTACACCTCAGATATAGCTGTAGATATGCTAAATAAGGTATTTTCATATTGGTGTATAGTAGAGCAAAGGATGAAGCAAAAACATTTTAAAGTTTTGTAATAACAGAAATACATATTTTATTATAGAACATRTTTTGAGAGTATGCAGACATCTTTTGAAGTAATATATTGAAAAGCAAACAATGATGTTCATGCTACCTCTTCAGGAGTGGTAGGGAAATGTATTTTGTGTATTGTTTTTTGTTAGACAAATCATCTCTGTCAAATGCTGTCTTATATGTTTGCACTTCAAAAAAATATTGAAGTGTTCTGTTGACTTTTTGAAACTTTTTTTGGCAATGCTAGACTTTCCATTTATTTTGTCTGTTGTTTAACAGTTTTTTGTGTTTGTTTTCAAAAGCACTTCCATTCACCATTCAAGGAATTCAATAGAATTCTAATAGGAACTGCACATAAATAACTACAGAAATCAATGCTTCAATTCAGCCAAGAGGTTTTTGTGACTTCAAAAGCCACAAGAGCATTTATTATTAGAAACATACAATTGACTTTTCTTGTATTATCATTTTGCATAGTGATTTGGTTTTTACCACCACAACAAGATGTTTGACAGTTTCATTTGAAAATGATGTATTTATATTCTCCATTCTGAAACAGTATAATCTTTTTTTTTCTCTGAAGCAGTATTTGTACTAATTTGCATGTTCAGCTCTGTGCAAAAATTGTTAGTGAAATATTCACTGGTAAATTTTTACTCAAAGATCAATCAACTGTTAAACAGTCTCCCATTTTTCTATTATAATGAAAACATAGAAGAAATCTTTAAAGAATAGAGTTGTTGGTTTAATTTTTGCTTTTCCAACTATATTTACAAAACTCTTTCACAGAATGAAAAGCATATCCTCTGCTCTCAAATGCTCCATTTTCGCAGTATAATGACCACAGAAATAAGTAGCCTGCGATAGCACAGGGTTGTCTTGGAAGTACATCCAGCTTTTAGTATCCACATTACACCTCAGGCTAAATCAGCTGTAACAATCCTTTTGATCCTTAAGTTATTAGATGGATTATAGAAAGTGAGATGGCATTGAAGAAAGCTGTTTCAGCACACTAGAAGCTTTAGAAAACTGGTGCTTTTTTTCTTTGTTTCTTTTTTTTTGTTGTTTTGTTTGAACAGCCAGACAGAAACTGATACCAAGATGGTATGACATGAAATACAGCATTCAGAATGCTCACTGCCTTGGAAATGGACCTCTTGAGTGCTGTGGCTTCTGGACAGCTTCTGCATGCAGTTTCAGACAGGTAGTAGTGTAGTTGCATCGACTTGGGAGGAAAGCACATCCAGAAGGAAGGAGGCTTTCGTTCTGGTTGTCAGGAGAGTACTCATAGATTAATGGATTTTTCTGTATTTTTGTTTTGTTCTTTTACTATTACAGACAGTTAGAAAAATAAAATAAAGTTACTAGCAGGGGCTTTTAGGTGACAACAGTCTTCCCCTGGCCTTCCAGTCTCTGAAATCTTGCTCAGTAGCCGGTCTGGCTGTGCTTGAGGAGGATGCAGCTGGTGCCTGGAGCTGGTGCTGAGATATGGACCAGTAGTTTCATCCTCATGTGCCTTGTTGGATAAGCAGGTGCTGCAGTGTTGTATACATATTTTGGCACTTGACAGGAGAAGCATTTCTAGCAGTTAGGTTGAGAGGTGGGGAAGCGTGGGCTGTCCTAGTCCTTCTCTCTGCTTACATTTGGAGTGGAAGGACTACACAGGTGAAACTTCTACCGCGCCTTGAGAAAGGTTTTAATTGTGGTGAGGGGGAAGAGGCACAGTAGTGCGTGATGAGGAGCAAGTTTAGTAACACAGGTAATGTCATGCCTGCAGTTGTGTTCACGTTTAACACTTTTGTTATCACTTGGACTTGCATGCATTTAGGGTTTCAGTGCTTGTCATGGTGTTATCTTAAAAAAATAAAAATAAAGGAAGTAAAGTCAGACCTTCTGTTGGTTCCTCAGAGTTCTTCCCCTTTTCCTGTTACCACTTCTGTCTAATTCAGATTGCATTTGAGTCGGCTGCCTTCATCTTGATACTTATGTCATTCAGGCATCCACAAAGTTAGTATGCTAATGTCTGCATTTGAACTGACTGATAGATACAGCAAAACCTATCTTCCTTCTGTCACTGCAACATGAAGCTTCTTTTAATTTCCCTAGCTGTTCAGCATTTACAGAAACGAAATAATAGAATGTTGCTGGCATAATTCATAAGCCTAATATCTGAAACTTATTAAACATGTTTATTCATAAAACACTCTGTAGCCCTTCCTGAATTCTCAAATATACTTCGTATTTAACTGGTCTGTCTGCCAGAGTGAAAGAAATAATAACGGGCATCCAAAAATGATGATTTTGCTGGGGAATCTTGGTTCTGTTAAGGGGCAAAAAAGGCTTTTGAGATTTGTCTGAAAGCAAGTATCCCTATATTTTGGGGGTTTGTGGGTCTTCTGCTTCTTTAGGAAACCCAGTTTCAAGTAAGCAAGGCACACGAACCAGACATCTCATTTGTTTCTTGAAACCATTGAGAGTGTCATGTGCCCCCTCTTTCACTGCTTTTATTACTGTGGCCAATCTGAAATGCTTCAGGGAAAGGAGAAAAACGTCTGGAAATTGTTATGAATGGAGGAAGGAGAAAAGAATCAGAAGAGATGGGGAAGACTGGAGAAGAAACAGCCTTCCTAGCTCTTGTAAGTGATTGCCAAAAAACCTGGAAGCATGGAGTTATTTAAATGTTATTGATATGGAGCGACAAAGACTTTATTGCACGCTTGTTCCCCCTTGGGTAGGGACAAGAAATCTAATACTCAAAGCTTGATACTACACACAGTTCATAGCTCCATGATCACTCCATCGCTATCGTGTCATCCTTTCTATCAAACACCAYGTCTCAAACTGGGTTAGATTCCTCAACTACCCTGGATGTAGAACAGGTGATTAGAGACAAGAATATACTCCTGAATTTAGACTAAATCCTTTCCTGACCACTTTTTATTTACTGTATTTGGTACTCATCATTCCTTTTCCAGAAGCGCTTATTTCTCCTGCATAGGCAGTCTGTCTGTCCTCCATATCATTGAATTTTTTTCTAATATCTATTTGGAATCTTAGATGTTACATTTTAAGCTTGTTAATACTCATCAACTATATATATGGAGAAAAAAAATTATTCATGTTTCAAAGTCCTTGAAGACTATGGTACCTCCACCCTATTTTTACCATTTCCAGTGAAGTAATCAAATTTTTTCTGTATTTTATCATTATCGTGCTTTTTCAGGTATTTCATTTTGGTCCTGCTTATCTCTTGGCTCTCCCTAATTGATCTACATCTTTTTTGGATGCTTAAAAACTAATCTATTTGAGCTTTTGCAATACTGAGCAGCATGGGAGAGCTCATTCATTTATCTTGTGGACTGTGCTCCTGACTACACATCCTTACATGAGGAATTCCTTCTCTAAAACAGCATGACATAGTTTATGTTGGTATCTTATGATCCACCAAAAATACTCTTTCCTTCCCACTTACCTTCTCTAGGAGCCTCATCTGCAAAATTGCTGTCCAATCAGTTTGTATGCTATTCTGTATTTTTGCAGTTCATTATGCCTGCTTGATAAAGTACAGAAATTGTCTGAACTTCTGAAAGATTTGCATGTTTTCAGAAAATGGTCTTCTAACGGAATTTTTAAGAGTAAGTTTTGGTCTTACAGTCCGAAAACACTAAAGGCACGTTAAAGATTTTTTTCCCTAAATTTCCACCTATGTAACTGGGAATGAAGTGGATCTTACCTAAATTCTGGTAAATCACTGGATACAATGCCCATAAGAGATTATTTAAAGGTGAAAATGATTGGGATTAGTACAGAAAGCATAAACTGGATCAGAAGCTGACCAAAGGGAAGACTGCAAATGGCTATATCGTAAGAGCAACTAACAGGATGGAGAGAGATTATCAGCTGTGTTCTTCAAAATTCAGTCTTGAAATTAATCCTGTTTCAGTACATTCATTAATAACCTTGATGCAAGAATTTTATCCATCCTTACTAAAAACTGCAGATAACACCAAGTTTGGATAAAATTCTGGTATTTCAGAGGATTGGATTATCCTATAAGGAAAATGAGGTAAACTCATAGATTTCAGTAATTAAAAAATGGATACAGTTTAATAATAATAAAAAAAAATGAAGTGTTTAAGGAGTAAGAGCATTTCTTTGAGTTTAGGAAGCATGAACTGGTAAGTAGGAGAGGAATTTGGGAACACTGATCATGGTGTGAGTAACAGCTTCCAATATGAAGCATGGACAAAGGTAACGCAGTGATTAGTTATCAGCGCTTCACTGCCAGAGGAGAATATACCCGATAGTTTCTGCTTGCTGGTCTGTGGAGCGCTGTTGGCTAATGATTTTTATTGCTGACTTTATAACAGAAGAGAATTGAAGCTAGCGTGTCTTAAATTTTGCTGACAACACCAACCAGGGGTGGCTGCGGGTATGTTGAAGGGAGAGTTTAATTCAGAATTTTACTCGTTGTTTTGTAAACTTGTCAAGATGAAGTAGGGTGGAAGTCATTAGTGTCTGTAGAACACACATTTTAAAAAAAATTCTCATTTTATTTAGAAAATTATTTTCTAAGAAATATGCTAATCTCTTAAAAGTTTAGACAGTTTCTCCTGCACAACTGTGTTCCAGATTTTTCTTAGTTTTATATGAAAATATACCTGAAAGCCAATATTGTTCTTTGAGAGTTTTGCAACATGTTACTCTTTACAAGGAGTTACATGAATCAAATTCCAGTTCATAAGGCACATTTACAATTTATATTTAAATATTAGGTTACTGTTAAATTAAGTTTCTGTATTATGAGTAGATACTCAGGTTTACTGGGGTTATGCTAATGGCCTGGAATAATGGCATCTTACTTCAGGAGACCTGTGCTGAAACCGGCTGAGGTCGTAGGAGAAGTAAACTGTTCTGATTTCTGTCCCCGTTTCTCTCAAAGAATGCTGCTAGTCGGAGGGTGCTGGGGCAGACAAAAGGCTGATCAACAGGAACATCTGGATCCGGCTGCCACATAGCCCAGTGTAGTAATGCCACTAATTGCAGTTCTTTAACCTTTATGTCCTAGCTCAGATTTAGAGGGCTTACAAAAAGATTATCAGTCTCTTCCTGATATGCCCTTTTTTTTAAACATTTGGGGGAAAAAAAAAAAAACTGGGGGGGAGGGAGGAACCATAGCTATTTCTAAGCAATCAATGCAATTTTAATTATTGTGAGGAATTGATAATGTCCTTTAAAGGCTTTAACACATCTATGCTATGGTCTGATTTGGTAGTTCATGAACATTTTTTTTACAGTTTTTCTGGGAGGGTAGTTTTATATACCTGACCCTGAGCTCAAATCATTATCAAAGTGCCAAAGCACACTGCTCATGTGTGTTTTAAACCTGAAGCAATAGAATGCTTTTGATGATTCGTGTGTCTATGCATGTTGTGTGTAAAAACAGCRTTCCTCACAAAGGGGATTGTATATTTCTAGTTAAATACTGAAGAGTTTTTCATTCATGATTTCTGTTGCTGTTTGTGTTTTGTCTCATCTGAGTTTACTTAGGTAAGAAATACTGCAATGTAAAAGTTGTACAGCATTTGTCTACATAGGATGTTCTTGTAAAAATAAAGCTGTTTTAACAGGTAAAATTAGTATTTCCAAACTTACTTTCCTTGTGGACATGCAGATTCCATAGTGAGTGCCTAGCTGGCCTTTGATTGAATTCTTTTCTGAAGTGGACTAAAGGCAATCTTACTGTTGAATAAATGGGTCCTAGTTTGGACTATGTTAGAAGGAAGGAAAAAGATGCGTTAGAGTTTCAGTAAACTGAAACGCTGAACATCTGAAGTGATTTGTCTTGAACTTTTTTTTAAATCTTCCCTGGGGAAAAATATATCCTGGAATCTTTTACAGTATAAATCTTAAACATAATTATCAAAATACATAGAAGCACAAAATATCAACATGTACAGAACACAGAACAGGTAAGAAGGAAAAAAAATTGTATGATTGTTCAAAATTTTTACATGACTTGGGCTCCTAAACTCTTAAAGCAGTTCTAAAAAGTAAATTTAAAATTATTTCAGTGCCTAAATTCCTGCTTTCATTTTAGAAGGGAAGCTTGAGTTTCTACATCAGTTAAATGCTTTTGAATACTTCATCTGCCATCTAAAAGCCATCTTATGGTTTGCAACCTAAGTTAACTGAGCTGTCGAGGAGACAGATGAAGCTAAAAATATATAGGAATCTTAATAGTCTCCTTTTCCTATCCTCAATTACACACTGGCTACTGTGCATAAATATTTTTCTTCTGGAACAATTACTGTTCCAAGAGCCATACTACTGCCTGGTGTAGTCCTTTTTCAGAATATAACTCAGCCGCAGATGGTTTAGCCTGTGCCCCCTCCACTCTTCCGGTTGAGCACAGCAGAAGCGCAGCCCTTCCTCGGGCACTGTAAACCTTCTGAAGCAAGACTCTGTATGGATATACAGATATACAGGCTCCTATGTGTAATTTATAATGAAATTATTCTAAATGTTACTAATACTTTGCCTTGTCATAGGAATGTATAGATTCATGGACATCTTAAGAGTTGTGTTAATACATCAGAACCTTTCGAACAGTAATAGCAATACATTGTCTTTCATTTACAAAGTTTTTGGCCTGTATCGTTGAGAAGAAAAACTTAAAAGCTTGAGTATGGCTGGTGCAGCTCCCCACATCTATACAGAGCCTGCAGCAGCTCTTACAAGTGGATTGTTTCATCCTTTTTAACTGCCTTTGTTTTCCCAGTTCCAGTGCTACCATCTCAGCGTGGTCCTTTATCRTGATCTCTTGCTGTAGCCAGGATGAGATAGAATTTTTTTGAGGTAATGGTGGTATAGTCTGGTTTGGAATAGGGAATGAATCCTTATTATAATGATAATCACAGAAAAAGGAAGAGCCCAGTCAACCCTAAAAAGCAGCATGCTGCAAGCCTTATGTGGATGTCTTCTAAGATTATCACGTGGAGAAGCAATGATTTGAAAACATTAACCTGTATGTCCCTGTCTATGGCCTTGCTTAGCTGTTAGTCATTTCTCCTGAAACTAATACTTTCTTTTAAGTCATTGCTGATGTTGGGCAATAGTGTTTTGACTAGCATGATGAAGCAGGAAGGATTGCAAGGAGAGGTCAAGATCTAGGATCCTGCATTCAAATAGTTGTAAGAAACAACTGATAATGGCAAGAGTTTGGAAAAGGGAAGGAACAGATTTTGCTTTATCCTTTCCTTCTGCTGTTTCCTGATTTCTCCTCCACCTACAAATGGTCCTAGGTGCAGAGCTTGAGTGTCTATCCTTGTACAGCTAGGTGGTATTTTCAGGTAGGGGAAAGTGTGTCGCAGCAGCTACCTGCAAGTTGGCCTTGCCTACGCCAGGTCCTACCGTCCCTCAAAGCTGAAAGTTTCATAGCAGTGATATTAGATGCACCTGCATAAGGGTCTTCATAGCAGAGCATCTTTAATCTCTTCTGTATTTTCATACAGCAGAATATACTGTTTTGTCCTTTATTTGCAAAAGTACTGATTATTTTCAATGTGAATTAATCTATTCAGACTTGGACATCTGGAGTTTAAGTAAAAATAGCTGTGAATTAAAATCTTAGAATTCAGCTATGTTCTAGCAAATAGAAAAACTGAACATGAAATAAGAAACCTAAGTGCAGGTTTCTGCTAGAGCGACTAATTATAGAAAAGTGTATAGGCATCAATTACAGCAGGAAAGTCTGTCTTTCGGGAAGGGTCTGCCAAAGTCATTGCTGAAGATAAAATCCAGTCTTTCCTGAGCTACTTTGTGTGATTGTGTGCCAAAGATGATATGCTAAAGGGATCACAGAATTTATGCAAGGTTCTTTGGGATTTAAGGGTTGAGTGATAACTAAAGGAAGTTTTTTCTTGAGTTACGTAAATTAACCTTTCTTCTAACAATTTCTTTTGTTTATATATTGCTCTTCCTTGTTCATTTATGCTGTCATCATTCTTTTTTTCCCTTGTATACTAGTCATTTTTCATACCAAGGGGAGAAAAATTCTGTATCAAAACGACTGGCACAACACGCTCCAGATAAAGCACCTGAGTGCCGTGTTGGATCAGACTAAAGATTCAGACACAGGAATCCTGACAGTGATTAATAACGGGGAAAAGTATAAGCAGAAGGCTATGTTTAAAGTGAGCTTTCCTTGGCATAGCTACATAATAACTGGTTATAAATCAGTTGTCTGGTTTTGCTTGTTTTAATATTGTAGGTACTGATGGCTAACAACCTTTATTTTGTAGAAGGTATAACTAATTTTAAATGTTCATGGTAAATCATAATGCATCTCCTGTGTCTTTCAGAAAATTAAGTGCTGGATGGAAAAAGGAGGCCACTAGTATGTCATCTTTTAAATAGAGTGCATTTTGTAAGCTTTTGTATTCATTATCATACCAAAAGTAAGAACAAGCATAAATTTGAAATTGTGTGAGGATCGTGTTGTTAATACATATGGCATGTAACTATTATAAAAGACCTTATTCTAATGCCAGTACTTGATAAGAACAGCGAGAGATATATGACCAGTGTGGGATGTTGCCACTGACTCACTGTGTAATGACAGGCAAATTACTCAGTTTTCTGCATCTCGTTCTCTTCCTTTATAGATGAGAAATATTGTCTCTCTCTAAAACTCTGAGGTTTTTGGATAAAAGGAGGGGTTTTTGGTTTTTTTGTTTTTTGTTTTTTTTGGGTACGCCTACTGAGTATATAAATTTGAAGTGAGAAAGCATAGCAAATACCAGGCTCTATGCAAATCTCTTACCAATACAGACACAGCGTGGTGGAGTCTTGCTGTTCATTATGGATTTTATTAAAGCAGCCTGTGCTCCTGAAGTCCTCAACAAAGCACAAGCAAAAAGAGGTGTTTAGGTCAGGCTCAGTACTTGAATCTGTGTTGTGCTTTAGCCTTTTTCGTTGTATTATCTGTACAGTTAAGTACAGCTTCAATAAAACTTATCTGACGTGCACTGATATCTACCATTTGGTTTTCCTTGATACATCAGGCATTGTAATTCTTTCAGATGGAATAATGTAGTGAGCTCTTTAGAGCTGTTTTCCCACAGTCTTCGTCACCTCTTTCATGTTGTGTCTTTGGCTATGTCTTATCACTGAACCTTTTTTTTTTTCATGTTTTGGGAAGCTTAACCTTTCCAGAATCATCTGCATTAGCATTACAGCCTTAATCTTTTCCCTGGCACCTCCTGAAACAAAATACAAATTAGTGATTCAGACACCACAAAAATCACATGCCACTTGTTTCTTCCCAACTATTCTTCACTGTCATTGTTTGCTGTATTGTATGCGAGTCCTTGTGTTCTCTGGTGAAAGGGACCTAAATAATGCAGGAGATTTTAAGGGAGTCAGTAGCAGTTAAGTACAGAAATGATGTGACAGTTTCAGGTATATACACAAAAAAAAATGTTGTATTTAGCTAAAAATGTGAAAAGATGACCGTTATTTCAGCATTGATACGTGGATGTGAATTTAACTTTGTATATTGTTTTTAATAAATCCAGTCTTATTTTGTGATAGTTCATGAATAACTGTGAAAGTGTGAGGGGATGTATGAAATTTCTGGTCGCTGGTGCTGCATGGAAGAATTTGATGTTGTGTTTTTCTGTATCTGATTGTCCCTCTGTTTTTGCATCTTTACTTCCATTCCATTTATCATCATTCTTCATGCTTTTTTAATTTGCTGACTCTTCTCAGACCTTTCTTTTGCTACAGTAAGTGCCTGCTTTTGCTTCATCATAAAAATTCTTCATCTCTTCACTTACTCTAGCTCACCCCGTTTTATCTGGCCCCAAATTCAGTGAATGCACAACCTGAAACTTCTTTTGAATTTCTCTTTTTACATTTTTGCCCACTTTCTCTCCTATTTCCACTCTTTCACTCTTCTCTTGAAATTGCTTTTACCAAAATGAATGCTCTTCACCTGGCTATACACTAATACCTTAACTCTTTTCCTCCTTTTTGTTCTTATATTGTGCTGTTTCTTGCCTCCTCCAAGTTTATTTGGGGAGAATTGCTGTTGAAATGGGCAGTCCAGCCCCGCGAGARCGTAGGTGTGTGGTCTCACCATTTCCCATGTGTTGAACCTAACAAATAGGTGGTTTCAGAGCAAGGATTTTTCCCACTGATTCAGGTGAAAAGCAGTTTGCCATTGGCTCAGCTGACAAAAGAGCTGGATGATCCCGGGTCTCATAGGCCGTTTGAATCGTGATAGGGGCTTATAGCTCTCAGCTCTAGTTTAAACGCTTTTAAACCTAGCAGTGCTTCTGAAAGAAGCAGCTACTCCCTCCCTGTGTGGCCACTTACCGTCCTCCCTGTGCTGCCGTAGTGCTTATGCAGCTGCACCGTGAACCGTACGGGGGGGGGGGGGTTGGTCTGACTTGAAAAATAATTTTGCCAAAATCTGGTTGTTTTTAATTCCCCACTCCAGTTTACCATATGGCTGTACAAATGGCTGTGTCAGCAGTCGGGAGAGGATGATGCAAGGCTGGGAATGAATGAGTGGCCAGACACGGGAACAGGTCAGGAATGCTGCTTTAGCTGGCAGTGCCAAGTTAGGTCAAATAAAGAGTTCATCAGAGTAAAGCCTAATCGTCTCCGACATGATCACATCCTACTCCTTGAAATCCTAATCGCGGCTGTTTTTTTCCTTAACCTCTCTCCTTCTCCCCCTTATTGTTTAGGATATTTTGCAAAGTTGCTTGTTCATCTCTTCTCGTTAGAAGTGATCAATAACGACGTCAGCAGAAACCTCCGTTTCTGCGCGTACTCAGAAGGTGAAGCCTAACAGTYCTGCAGGCAGTGTTGATAAACCGTATTTAAACCATTTGGGCTGTACCATCATTTGGAAATACCTGTTAAATATTTAACATAAGGTTTAGACTGATAAGCTGTTGGAACTGGATACATATAAATTGCGAAAGGGTTGTTTTAAATTGGCAGTTTTCTAAAGCAGCTCAGTCTGACACCTGTTTGGTATGAAATATTAAAAACTCAAGCCGTTTTGATAGAATTATTAGAGAGAAAAAAAATTAATATAACCTTTCTGCTTTCATAATTTCTTTCCAGCAGGGACAGCATACCTTTATAATAAGTAATTCTGTTTTTCATGTCCTTGAAATCACAAGACGGTCTTCGTCTGTAAACAAGTGCACTAAATAATTCCATCCTTTTCCTTAATCTCCAGAATCTCACTTTCCTTAGTCTACCATCTAGTTATTAATAGCAGTGTAAAAGTGCTTCTGGGGGAAAAGTGGGAAGGGGGTTGTTTGCCTTACTCTACAAAGATCAGACTGGATTCTGATATGGTAAAATATACATTTGCTTTTAAGCTACTCACAGGGCTGGGCATTTTCAAATCTGGGTCTAGATCAAGTCCCACAAAGAGTATGAATTCACATCTAAATCCAATTCTGCATACGCCCACAGTGTCAGGTAAAAAAATATTCTGGCTGGATGCAAGCCCATGTGTAATAGTGCATCTATATGCATTTAACTCTCAAAATGACTTGGCTAACATAAAAACATCTTTCTGTTTTTCTTCAAAAATTGAAGTAAATTATATTCTTTCTATTCCTTTACATGCTCATAACTTGAAAAAATGTAACAGAAAAGGTGGTGTTCTTTAGCAGCGTGATAGGCAGCATTAACACAGAATTTCTGCAGCTTTTTACTTTGATAATCAGCGTGCACATTCTTTCAGGGAGGAATGATATTAATTACTCTCTGGTCAATCAGATGAGCTATAGCTCATAGTGTTGTCCTTGCCTTCTTTCTGGCTTTCATAATCCTGATTTTTGACCTTCAAAATTTCCTTTTGCTTCTAGGACAAAAGCATCAATCTTTGGTTCTTCCAAAGATGAGGCAAGGAAGTAAAGCAAAAATATGAGCTTAACCCACAAGTAGACAGCACAAGCTCTCTCAGCCTATAGATGACTATTTCATTCAGTATTCCTTTTTTTCAGTAAATAAGTCATCTTCCAAACTTTAATACCGGGATTTGATGCACTGCCCTGGTGAAGGTGAATTACTGAATTATAATCTCTTGAAGTATAGCCCCAAAATTCAAATGGAGAACAGGCTGTTCTATCACAGGTAGAATGAAAATAAATACGACTTTTTGGGCGTTTCTGTCCTGATCCCTGCATGTTCTCACCAAAATATCACCAGAGCGTTATAATTACGTGTGCCCTCACAGATCGGATCCCGTGTCATGCACCTCGCGGTGCTCCCCGGCTTGAGTTCCTAACATCGCCTTCCTCCCGTTCTCAGTAGTCATGTAATGGCTCTTCGGCCTGTGTCCTTTCTGTGCTGCTGCTGTCTCGCAATAACGTGTAGCCTCCTGCAAGCTCTTCCGTGAGCCCTTGAACACTTTCCTCTTTCCCCCTCTGAAAAGAAGGCACAATTTTCAAACTACTCTGATTCCTGAGGTAATATTTTCCTTGAATTGCTGCCAGTTGAGATAGTGAAGAAGTATTTTTGTTACCTAAATGTTACCATCAAATAGTTAGTTTTATATTTCTCCGTTGTTGCCTTGCCTAGATTCTGTGTACGTGCCATAGACGACATGTTTTTTCTGAAGCTGTCCTGAAAACAGGCATTTAGGTAAAGGCTCTCTGATCTCCTTTAACAGTGGTATTGCTATATTGGAAGGCAATTTTATATTCTCTTAAATTTCCCCATCAATCGTATTTGATAGAATACTGAGAGGAGCTCCTTATTGAGGCCAACGAAACAGGAAGACAAACTAACACCAGCAGTGAATTTCAGACGAATGTTTAAAGAACTATAAATTTAAGACCTTTTGCATCGCTTGTGGTTCAGATTAAAAAATCAACAAGATACAGCCTATGGGATTTCAAGATGAAATGTAAAAATCAGGTTTGTGGTATTATTGAAATTTAAAATGTAATGATGGTATGGCTAATCCTACTCCAGCTACCACTATCTTCCTGTATCATGTTTCAGAGGAGTGTTATAGCAAGCTTACAAAATGGCTTAATAGAATATACAGTGCTACCAGTATTAGTAGTTGCTAATAGATGTAAGTTATTTTGCTGTGGTGATCTCCAAGCGCCGGAGATATTTACCTGTAGCATAGCCTATATATCTTAAAAAAAACAAGAACACAAAACCTACCACAAAGTATGCACAAGCTGTGGGTTTGCGAATCTGTGCTCTTCAGTTGCTTATTTTGGATTTCTTGAGAGCTAGATGAGATTTTTCAGCACTTTCATAAGCTCTGTCAGCACTTGTTCAGTCTAGTTGGCACCTCTTGATCTCTCTACTTTTTTCAGCAGATTTTCTAAGAGATAGGGGGATGATCTATCACTGTGAAGAAATTCTAATTTGTGTTTCTGTCTATATACTTCCAGAGGACAGATGTCCATGTCTGTTATTTAATAATGTTCGTGTTCCATCCTTCTTAAAGAATCAGAATAGATGCTACCAGCCTACATTCCTGTCACTAGCAGACACAATGCTGCTTATTGGTTTTACATTAAATAGCTGTGAATTCTGCTCTTTTGGGTTCCCTCTTTCAGAATTTCTGAACAGCTCATTCTCGGATTACTCATATTCTTAAATGGTCAGAAGTTCCCTTTCTTTGAGAGCTTTTTGGGTGACCTTTTGGTGAATAAACATGCTGTGTTGGTCCTTGGAGGGTGGGAGCTACTTTTCAAAAGGAGGAGGAGGTGGTGGTGGTGACAGAAATGTAGGAAACAAGCTCCCTGTTACGGCATTTCTCATGGATGTGCTCTCTGCCATTTCCTCCTGTCTCTGGTGGAGAGGCTTCACAGCATGCTTGCTCCCAACGTTGATAGAGCCTCCTGACAGCAGCTCCTGAATCTGCAAAGTGCAAGGTTTGTTTCATTTCTTTCCTCTGAACAGTCAAAAACTGCAGATGAACACTCAAATATTCCTCTGCTTCCCTTCTGAGCAACTCTGCCATTGCCTAACACTGAAGGCAGAGCGGCACGGTCCACTTTGCTGCCCGCCTGCTATTTCACTGGTGGCGGGTAGCGTTCCCAGCAGCGCTGCTTCAGTTTGCTGGACTGCATGATCGAGCTGTCCTGCTGGAACTGGCTCTCTTGTTCTCTGGCTTCGTGGGCTCCAATTTTTGGACCTGCCAGAACTGACTCCAGATCAGGGAACACTTTCCAGCACTGAGCAAAGTTGGGACTACCTCTCAGGTGTTTATTGGACTGTGATAGATAGATCTGTTTATTTCTAATCTCTTTGCAGCTTCCTAGAGCCAAGGAGTCTTTTCCAGTGAGAAGCAGTAGGTGGCTGTGATCTTCTTGGGACCTAGAGAAAGAATTATATGTTGTTATCACATCTTTCCACAGAAAATATTCAGTTTTCTTGGCAGTTCTGAGGCTATTGAGAGCTGTGTGACATTAGCAGCCCATTTCATGAACAGTTCTCTATAGTCYTACACAGATGGTTAGTCTTTACCAACCCATAGCAACAGATATTTGCTGAGGTATGCTTGTTCTGTAGTCAGTATTACAAATTTAATCTAATGCCAGTACAGTGGCTGGAATTCATAAGGGTAATCTGGACTCTGTCAGCTGAAGTGCTCTCCTTAATCATTACACAAATATTATGTATTCAGATCTCCTTTGTATGCTATTAAAGAATTCAATTTCTGTAACAGCTTCCAGGTTTATTGCTATGTGATGGAAAAGAGTCCTTTCCATTTCATGGGCTGAACTTATTTTCCTCTTGACAGTACAGCAAGCTTGCTCATCCCTGTCAATACTAATCATATCAGAAAGGACTTTTCTGGGGGAAGAGCACTAAATCACTAGTGAATTGTTTTTTGCTTGGTACCCTTTGAATCTTTATGAACCTTCTGGGCTACCTCCTACACCTTTGTTAAGGTGAAACTAGTTGCTAACTCAGTTTATCGCTGCATATTTGGAAATAATGAAATTCCTAAGGACCTTATTTAAGGCACTTCTTGTAGTGAAAGAATTGGTCCCCCAGTAGAACTGAATCTGATCTGTGACATTCTGATGAAAACTTCTTGCTATTGAGAAAGATAGTAATCACCTCCTGTCCATGAAGATGGCTATTGCTTGTGTGACACTAGTATTTTCACTTTAGAAAAACATCTCTTCTGGACATCTGCAAGAGAGTGAGGAAGAACTTCATTCCCTCCTCTGAGCACTGTGCCAAGGTATAGAGAGATGCTGCTGGGCAGAACAGGGCCGCTGTTGCTTTCACCTAGGGCTCCTGCAGCTGCTTCTGAGGGAACTGGACTGTGCTTTAGAGCTGCCTTCGGTGGAACGTGCACATGAATAGGAATCTGAAAACATAAGAACCCAGTTATTTCATTTCTTTGTTAACATGCACATTCCATATCCCACTGTGCATCCCTTTTTCTTTAGCCCTTTAATTCTGGGATGTTACAGGTGACSCCTTTAGAAGTGCTTCAGCTGTGTTAGACTGCATACATGAAATACAGTGAAAACAAAGCCTGAATTTTCAGAGTCAAGGTATCTTATAGGAGGTGCATATGGAAAGCACAACTTAAGGAATTCTAGTGATTGTTTTAAATAATGCCTCTTTATATGCTCAAAATTAGCAGGAAGTATTTTTGAATAATGTTAAGGTAATGTTAGTGTTAATACAACTTGGAAAAAAAMCCTAAAATAAACTAAAAATTAACGAAAATAAAATTAATAAGACCATTTGATTTTATAATTTATAGTGGTATTGCATAAGACTTCTGAAATTTCATTATCTAAAACCTGAGAATATATCATCTTTGAAAAACTGCAGCACTTGGGAGGAATGATATTTTTTCATAAGCAGTATAAATAAAACTGTGCTTCTAAGATAATATACTTTAGCTATTAGCTAAATAGCTTTTAGCTTACCAAAGTCTTTTTTTAAGGCTATATATTCTAGATAAGGGGATAGTGTTGAAATAAACAGTTCAAGGCTGTTTTACAGAGGCTGTCTCATAATAAAAGTTGCAGAATAGCATTATTTTTATGATACTGTGTCTTTGCCTTTAAGAGCTAAAAAAATAGTAGTTCTCTGTATCAAGCAGAGGTTTTGCTTTCTGTGGTGCGATGCAGAAGGCCCCAAATAGATTGGGGAAGCTGAGACAATTTTTACTTTAATATAAAAGACTGCCTAAAGAAGAGGGCGTAAATCAGAGACTGGGCCTGATTGCAGAGGCATACGAATGAAAATAATGCCTACCAAGAGCAGTGCAGAGGTGCTGTCTCAGCTCGTCACCTTTTAGTACCATCTTCATAGGCTCATTTGTAAATTGTTATACTCTTTCTGAGTGCAATGGTGTGGGGCTGCTGGCTTCATCTCTACCCCTCATAAACTCATATGCATCCACCTAATAATAATTATCCTTGTAGTTTCGGCATGGCTACTGCAACAACTTGCGAACCTGCAACTTGTAGGACCCGTGTTTGTACCAGCCTCTCCATGGAGGGATGAACACTGAGGAGGAAGACTTGGGCTCTTCTAAGATTACTTAATTAGTGCATTGTTTTAGTTGCCTAATGATGCCTAATGACTTTTAAAGTGCAATTAGTAGCCACCTTTAAATGTCTGAAAATCAGAATTTATAAACTTAAGGATGTGCTATCTCCACTGTCCACTGTTACCTGTTATTTCTCTTGATGATGGTAACACATACTTGCTAAGACAAAACTTCCTGCATTTGCTGTCAAATATTTGACATTCATAGAAGAACGGTTTATGAGTACTGTTCTCCCAAAAGTGTTGCAATAGGAAAATTTTTTCTTTTATAGGGTGAGGGTATTGAGAATTTTATTTTACCGCTGCAGTATTTTAACCTGATGGCTTTTTTGTAATATCATATATTCATTCTTGGCCTTAAAAGGTCAAATTACAACTTCAACAGATTTTGAAGTTGAAATAACACCTTTGTTCTTCCTAAATTCATTCAGTTAGTGATATAACTGTATATCTGGATAAAACAGGCTTGTTCAGCTGTATGTAATAAGCAGAAAATAGGATGATTATGTGTATGTATTTTTTGGTGCACTTGTCTATACATTTGTTTTCAAAACAATATAACAGATAAAATTTTGTTCAGGACGTCAGTCTGATAAGGGAAAAAAGAACAATACCGAAGGACTCCTTATATTACTCCTCACAATAAAAAATAGCTGTTTTTCCAGGTTCTGTTTACAGAAAATACTGTTAGGTGGTTTAATGGCATTCCTAAGTCACTTTACTCAATGATTCTGACAGAGGACCTCTAACCTCTGTTCCCAGGATGGTATATTTTGTAAACAACTGACGCGTTTTAAAACACATTATCTTGTAGATTTATAATTTGATGTTATTTGTTGTAACTGTATTTATAGAATGAGAGGTATATTGAGAAGACTTTCTTCTCTGTATTATCAACTTGATAGGACCTTTTTTGTCTGCAATTTTATTCATAAAAGTAATTTCAGGTGCTCATTATTGTAACTTGCTTTCATTTCTCTGCAAGTCTGTGCTGATATCTTTGACTATAAGAGCCATAGTCTTTTACCGTGTCTTAATGAAGTCTCAGTATAAGCAAGAATAATGGAAAAATTTTAGAAGTGCTTTTTCCTTCAGAAAAAAAMCATAAATGCCTGCAGTAAGCTTTTTAAGAGCTTTAGGAAAGTAAGCTGTATCTTTCATAAAACTTATTTCATTTTGATTACTTTCAAATTTTGCCTAGTGACTTGATCTTACAGGCATGGGTAATCATTTGTTGGGTTATTATTTGTGTTGCAGGTCTCCTGCATTGCTTTTTCTTGCATCTGTTTTAATGGTTGATTGGCAGTCTCGGTTCTTTCCTGTTAATTTTTTTCTTCTTCTGTAAGGTATTCTAGGCTGATAGAGTTGTTCACCTTCTTGTCATAGTATGGAAGCTCCATAGAGGAGGAGGACTCAGCTGCTTCTGCCAGGAGACACTTCTCAGACCAGCCCACACCGCAGAGAAGGGATTAACAAGCAAATGCAGCTTGCTGGTTCTTTGCCTAGCTCCTGTGCAAGTTGGCACTGCTGGTGACTGATCACGCCTGATCTAATGGCAAGCTTTTTTTGAAGAACTATCTGTAAGTTTGGAATAGCTGAAACCAGGACGAGTTCAAGATGTTCCTTCCTTTTACCATGAACAGTTTCTTGCACGTGGCACTATTCAGAGGGAGACAGAAATACTAATGTGTGCTTTGTTCTTTGAGAGGTTTTTTTCAGAGTAGCTCCTGTTCTCATTTAGAAAAGGGAAATGAATCTGTCTCAGGACTTTGACTGTTTGGCCTCTGAGCAGAAAAAAATGCTCACTGGCCCCAAAGGAAAGGTATTTAACAGAGCAGATGATTTTACTTGCTCGTTGCTTCCCTCCTTCCCACCGCCTTTGTAGAAAACACAAAAGGTTTTGATTCTCTTCCCTTACCAAAAGGAAAAGAAACTGGGAAACTTGGATTCATACTACAAATCTTTTCTTCTTTAGACACATTTGCATTTAACATTTCTGCCATAAGACTTAAGTCTTTTTGTCTCCATGGGCTAGGTGGAAGTCAGAAATTGTTTCTCAGAGATTCATGTCTCCACATACGGGTGCAYGCTAGAAGTATGGGTCACTGAATAAAACTATGTCCTTGGGATCTCTAACTTTTCTCCAACACCTAAAATACTTGCTGTGGTCCTAGTAGCATTGATGTCCCTTTCTGTGGAAGGAAAGTTTTATGTTTGTACAGGGTGCTGATGAGCTTTTTTTCTTTGAGATTATTTTGCAAATATTGTACTAGTGAAAGTACATATGCAACAAAAAAAGTTAACCGTAATCTCCTGTCCAAAATCATCTGAATTGCCAAGCAGAAAAAAAAAGCCTTTTCTTACTGCTTGGCGTGGACCACAATTATACCTGAGGATTCAATTACTTTGTAGGTTAGAGAACTGCAGTATCATTTCCTTTCTTAATTTTGATTATGAGGAGTTATTGCCATGCTTTTGTTAGGGGGTTTGGTTAAATGTCAGCTATAATACAGCCCATACCAAATTTCCAAGTATTAAAGCTTGGTATCATAATGTACATTGATTTGTTGTCCTACTGAGAAGCTTGTCAGATAACTTCAGAGACAGAATTTCACCTTTTGTGTAGCAATGATGAATATGGTGTCAGAATGAGGTTTTCCTGCTTTTAACTGTTGCCTAGGCCATTATTACAATTGAGGAATTTAAGATGTGAATTCCTTGTGTGCTTTTGGAAGTGGTTTGTACTGTAAATGAAGTTTTTTTGTTGTTGTTTTTTGTTTTTTTGTTTGTTTGTTTGTTTTTTGCAGGTCTACATTACACAAGAGATCTTTTTTTTCTTGACTACTAAATCCCTTTCTAGCATTTGTACCCTGCCAACTTGGCTGAAAACAACGTGTTCTCTAAGACCTGTGTCAGATCTCCACTGTCAGTTTTTCAGAGATTACTGAATGCTTCAGATGCTTACTGTTTTTTGTTACGGATTCGAAACAGATACACAATTGGGGGATATAATAATTCATTATTGCTTGAAGCACTTTTTCAGTGGAATCAATGGAGAGCCGAGAGCGCTCAGGGAGCTGATAAAATCTCTAATTCAAACGTTCGGTCKTAAGTTGTCCCTGGTTCAGCAGAGGTTTGGTTCCAGGTCTTGGTAATTTTAGAGTACGGCACTCTTACATGGAGGAGCAAGGAGAACTGATTGCAGGAAAGATTGAGTAGCCTTGCAAACATCTATTTTCTAACAGCCTGGGGMTTATAACCATTTTGTTCAGTGACAATAGCATTTGTTAATTGTAATATAATGGAAGAGGCTATCCAATTTTCTTTTTTGCTAAGAATTTTATACAGCTGCTTATGATAAAGATGAATTAGTTTGGATAGAAGGCTCTTAAATCAATCTGCTGCTTCACTTTTTTGACTCTAAAGAGAAAAATAATGCTGTATCTTTAATTTTAACGTTAAGAAAAAGTTTAGGAAGCTAAGATGCCACAGTTTCTCCAACACAGTGGACCAGCAAAATGTCTGTGAACTTCATTGCGACATATAAAGCTAAATTAATCACTGTATTAAGAGGTCTTTGGGATCAACTTTTAGATTATTTTATTATGAATAAATAGATGTCCGTTACAGGCAAAGTAGTGGAAGAGATGATTTGGGTTTCGGTTAATGAAGGTTTAGTGGCTAGGAATATAGTTACCTGTATCAACATGATTTTCTTAAAGTTAGGCTTTGTTAAATAAATTTGGTCTATTTTCTCATCCCACAAGTTTGAAAAAGTTAGCTGCGTAGATGTCTGGATTTCTGTAACAGGCTGCGGATATAATTAGATTGGCAGTCGTGGTTCTGGTAAGGATTAAAAACGAAAACCAAACCCACCTCCCTGCCTCTCGGCTGAGACATGGTCACTGTGTACGCTGCCAGCCGGCAGCGCAACGTGGGAGGAACAGGGTGGGGGTTTGAACCATCTCACGGTTTCAGTGGCAGAGAAAATATTTTAGCATGATGCTTTCAGATCCTAGTCCAGTCTGGTTGTTCTACAGAGAAGAATAAGTGATTTGATTACTGTCAAGGTATCATCAGAGAGAGAAAACATTGCACTTTAAGGTACTGGAAAAGCGAATGACAGCTCAAAGTTGCAAGCTGAAACCAGTTATACTTGAGTTGAGAAGAGAGTAAAAGTTGAGGTGATGGCTGCTGCCTCTGGCTCGTTGCAGGAGGTATCTGGTAGCTTTATATTGGGAAACCGATTTGGCCAGATGAAAGTTCTCGGGCGCAGAACAGAAGTAAGTGAATGAAATTCAAGACCCTGTGTTGTGCAGGCAACTAACCTGGATTTGGGATTTCTTTCTTGCTTAAAAGCAATAAATGTATGAGAGAAACCATGCRATAAATAATAGTGTGATGTTATGCTTACAATTTCCTTTTATAATTTCATAGTACTCTCTACTTTGAATAGCCTGTTGCTTTTTGGCTTCAACACATGCTAACTTTGCATATGTGTGTTTATTTGTACTTCTCAACRGTGTTTTATTCCAATTTGATCTGTGATCTGTTTAATTTAATGTTTGGTGTTAAGCTGATTTAACTGGCTTGTAACATTATGTTCCTGCTTTTTCAGTGGACGTGAAACTTCATACTATACTGAGCCAACATGATRAAGATATGTTAAAGCCTCTGTTTTGCTGGAAGTTAATTCTTTAGAGGAGATTGTAGAAATGGTTTTCCTACTAAAAATAAATTCAGTAAAGATAACTTAAACATTGAGTTAATTCATCTCAAATCAACACTATGAAAGTTTCTTGCTAATTCTTAATTGCTGTTGATTTCAGAAATTTTCAGTTCAAAATAGAATGGTCAGGTAATTTTTCTTAACAGGACAGTTTATTAAATGCAATGACATTTCATGTTTTTGTATAGAAAATGTATGCACCATACCTGGGAACATCTAATTTGATGTTAAGTTAGTAAAAAGAATCTGAGTTCAATTTACAGGTCTGAGTTTTAACTGGGTGGGATGAGATGAACTGTATATAAATACAGGATTTTTTCCCAGTGAATTTTGGTTTCATTTGAGTAGTGTGGTGTGACTTCATTTTGGTGCTGTTGTGTGTTTAAAAATTCATTCTTTCTAGGTTTTTGTACCTATCCGAGTTGTACACCTGTGACTTTGTGCCTTGACTTTTTTGTGTGGGAATGTAGGGAATTTTTTTTGCAGTATCTTCATAGTTGGCTTTGACAGAGTGCCATTGCTTTTCACCGTATTAATAAACTGCTGCTGTTCTTGTTAAATTAATTTTGTGGAAAATTCTAAATAACACAATATCTGATTATATAAAGAAGAAAACAGTTATACTCGGTAACAAAAAAAAACAAAAAAAACCCAACTTCCAAGCTGTTTGTTTGTTTTTTTCCAAAAGTCAACTTTGATAAACCCCAGTAAGAGTAATAAACCTTTTGCAAAAGTTTGGGTCTTTTCTTTCCTCTTGCATTACTTTTTTTCATGATTGTTTTTAGCTTAGTATGCTTCTGTGCAAGTGTGCCAGTTTAATTTCAAAAGAAGGAAATACATAGCAAAGGAAAAGCATTTTAGATAATTCAGAAATACATATGAAGGTAATTTTCCCTCAGATTCAGTTATGTGCAAAACTGATTGCAGTTTCACAATTTATGAAACTTAATGCACTACTGAGATACGTACCAAGGCTGCAGTCCGGGTCTAACAGTTTAATAATGTTATAATCCCTGACCGTACACAGCCGTGGAGTTCAGCAATGTGCAGTTTGGGAAAACTTTTGATGGGGCTTCATGTTTCACTGTATGAAAATTATAGCTGGAGTTGTCTTGTCTTTTTCTGGTCAAGATCTAGGAAAATGATCTATTTTACAAAGTAGGTTTGTAAAATTTACAGATTTGGGGGTTTTAGTCCTCTTCAAAATATTCTTAAAAAAAAAAAACAAAACTAACTTGTGAATTTTTTTTTTCAGTTCACTTGAAATGACTGCATATCAAATTTATTTGCTTATTCACTTGAATGAGTGATACTTTCATTGCTAAATTTATTCAAATCATTTTGAATGTGTGGTCCGCTTAAGCTGGCTTGAAAATGGAAATTATTTCCTATTGAGAAAATCTTTGGGAAAGGGACAGAGGAAGGTCAGAAAAATACTTGTATAAAGCAGCAATGTAGCTGCAAAAACATGAAAGCTTGAGGAGAGGGAGGAAAACTTKGAAAAGTTCAAATCTGGGATGATGTGAATGGGGTGATTCTTTTGCTGCTGAGCACGTCCAGCAGGAAAGCTGTTCTCACCCTGCAAAGGGAGGTTTTAGCTCTGGCGCTCAGGAGTGCTTTGGCCTCGGATAGCAAGGGAAGAGGGGAACTGCTGGGTCTTGGTACTGTGGGGCCAAAAGCCGGGGAGAGGCCGCGTGGCCAGCTGCTCCGGGAAGGAGCGAGCCGGGGACGCCGAGAGCCGGGGGCACGGATGGAGTGAAGTCACCGCTCTGGGCAGCGTGTCTAGAAGACTTTCCTTGGTTTGTTTTCTGTTGGAGCAAGAAGTGAAGTTGACATGAGTTTTCCAGGCAGGTAGCCAGCCAGCCATTATTTTAATGTTCCCGGAGGAAAATCAGTGTTTTTGGCAAAACTGAAATTTTCCATGTGAAAATTTCTATTTTGTAGAAATGGCATTTCTGATTAAAAACTAATTTTGACGGAAAGTGTCCAATTAGCTATATTCAGCCTTAGAATTAGCATCTGCTGTGTTTAAGTCTTCTGAAGATAATTTGGCTTAGGTTTAGCTACTCTGAGCAGAATATACATAGACAACTTCCCTCCCTCTGTCTAATACTTCAGTTCTAGTGCCAGCCAAAATTCAACTTGAAGTTGGCTATGAGCAGAATAAAAGCTTTTTCTTAATTTTGCCAGTTTGTTTTCAATTCAGACTGCCTTCAGCTTCRAAGGCTTCACAACACAGATGCCATGGCTAGAACTAAAGCTGTCAGTTCAAGCAGATGTTCTGGACTTAAAGATCGCACTGCTTGCAACAGCATTGATGTGTGGATGTTCGTGTGATTAATATCCAGCCCACAGATTTTCCTCATTGGTATGTTTTCTGTTAATGTTGCCTGCAGATAATTGTAGATGAGGCTTATAGGGTGTACAGGGTATATCGTTTGTGTTCTTTTACAGTCACCCCAAAATACGATACATAACTTCCAGCACTGGGTGATATTTCCTCTATTTATCTGGTTAGTCRTCCTCACCTCTTGGAGACCAACAGTTGACCAACAATTACATTGACTTGCAATTTCTTTCTCTTTTTGGCTTTTGGAGTTGTGTTAAAAGCCCCTTCCATTTGCAGATGGAGAAGCTGAAATTAAAATGGCTTTCCAACTTGATAGTTTCCTGAGTTCAGCAAATGTAGTCGGGCTGTTGCTTGAGTTTAGCACTTAATARTTAAGAGTTCTGGAGGGATTGTGCTCAGTTATTCTAACTAGGGGCAATTGCACATTGTCATTAAAGGTTCTAAGACTACTGTGCTCGTTTTAGTTGCTAAAGGGCTTTTGATTTCTTGAGGGGTGCTGTAGGAAGAAGTTGGTTTCTTAGGCAAGGTATAAAATACTTCACATTATCATCTGGTGCTTCTGGTTTTAGCCTGTCTCAGCTTGCACTGATTTCAACCTTACTTTCTGTCGTTGAATAGTTTAGGCTTCCTGATCTTAGAGTTGTATGGGAACCAGAATTTCCTTTTTTATGAAAAATCTGTATGTTTAGCCTAGACTAGGAATGCATTTTAAAAATTAGTGCAAAGTTATTTTGAGAAGTTGCCATCAAGAAAATGTTCTGGTAATGTTTCATCATAATCTCCATTTATTAAATCTTATAGCATTAAGTCATGGAACCAAGAAGAAGAGATCCACCTGTAGGAATAGGAAGAGTTAGATGCAGGAATCGTCTTTGTTAGGGTCATGGGTTGCCATTTTTAAGGCTATTTTCAAATTATCAGATATAATCTAATTTAAATCATTGGAGGTGGAAATTACTCTGAAAAACAAAAAGCTTTTTCTTTTTGCTACTAGTAATCTTTACACATGAGAAACCTAAGAAGCTCCAAGTATCATGAGCTGACAGCTGCATACTAGGGAACAAGGTGGTTTTACAGCTTATCGTTGTACTGGGAGGTGGGGTGGGCAAGACCTCCCTGGTCAGAAATCACCCTAGGTCAGTCGCACAATTCGGTTGCTTTAGCTTTCTGGCCTCCCTGGTGGCTGTAATGGCTGCTTGGTGCCCATCCAGAAACATCTGTGAATAATCGGTTACTTACTCTGACCTTGTCTCTTCTTTGCCTCCTCTGACCTGCAAATTCACGATTTCTGTTTTCCTATTTCAGGCTTAAGCTATACTGCTGTCTTTCCTTGAAGAGGTTTCTAGCCTCAGTGGCCTGCTCTCTATTTTTTCATGCCATTTGGTGCCTTTCCTAAACTATTCTGTAAAGCTGTCACACTGATGATCCAGGTGTCTCCTGAAGATCAGTGATAATTTACTGTTTATGGAAAGCTATGAATGYGTAATGGCTTAATAGAGGGCTCTCTTCCCCTTCTGGTTTGTTGGGGTGTGTGTGGGTATATTGCTACCATATACAACCTTTCTAGGATTATCCTCAGTTTCTGAAACTTCATGAAAGTTTAGAGTTCTTAAACCACCTTGGTCAAGTGTGTGTGTGACAGTTATTTCATAAAATATCACCCCTGAATTGAAAGGCTGCCAAGTTAGAAATGGTGTGGCTGCACAGAGGTGTGTGATGTTTCAGGTCCGACTGTGGCTTCAGTTTGTTGCCTGTAGGMCACCTGGGTTTGTACTTGTGAATAACTGTAGGTGCTCAATAGGAAGCCTTTTCCTAAAGGCACACAAACTCTTGAAACCTTTCATCATTTGGAAAAGATGCAAAAGTGATGTCTCTTCTGAAATACTGTTACCTTCAGGTGAGTTAGTACTCAGCCTAGAACTGGYGGGAGGTGGTCGGAAAGAGGTTTTTTGTTGTCTTTGTATTCATTCACACTCCTACTTGTAAGGCAGTGAAAAGTGAAACAGGTTGAGCATGCTGAAGTAAGATAGGGTAAAAAAGTGAAATTGGACTATTTTAATTCTAGAACTGGTTTAGCGGCAGACTTCTGGTGTATTGGGTGTATTTCTTCAGCCTCTCTACAACTTAGTTCTCCATCTAGAAGACTGGTTAACAACTGAAAAACTTAAATTTGCTGTGAAAGGATGTGCTATAGAAATCCAGCATAATACCAGCTCATAATGTGATGTTTACTAAGAATAAATTAAAAACTTAAAAGTGGATTTAAAATGAACCTTGTCTAGCTGTTTGGAGTCTATATTTGTAAGCTGCTTTTCTTTTTTTGCTTTTTTTTTTTCTTCATACACAGATTTTTAATGTCTTCTCAAGGTATGGCTGATCTAGAGTTCAGGATAGCAAAGATGGAAAGGTTGCTTTCTTCATGTGAAAAATGGCTAGGCATAGAATGGTAGGACAGAAAGGTTCAGAATTATTGGCAATGCTGATGACATGGCTTCTAAGTTTTTGTAGTAGTAGTAGTAGTAGTAGTAGTAGTAGTAGTGGTTCTAAACCAGTGCCAGTAAGTATTATAATCTCCAATTAATGATGGTTATCCTTGCCGTCTTTGCGTTTCCCAAAATGTTATGTTTAGGAGTGAAGGAAAGCAGACTCCAGACTTTCTGTACTGTGCTATTTCAGATCCAAAGCAGAGAAAGGGAGCGGCTGAATTTTGGAGAGGCTTTTCTCGGAGCACTGGGCGTACAGCAGTTCAAGCCGAATGAGTATTGACATTGAACTGGCTTTTCCGTTAGGTGTGCTCTCCTTCTTGGGGGAAGGGAGATGCAAGGGAGGGAAATGTCGAATTGTAAAAATTGTTTATATTTCAGCTGAAATAGTAGATTATTAAAGTACTACTGAAATAGTTTGCTGTGTTCTGATAGATCCTGTAGCCTTCTCTGGTAGATTGGCCACTATCCTGTTTAGAGTGACTAAAAACTCATTAATTTTTTTTATGTTGGAAAGTATGAAGTTCTGGTAGTGACAGTGCCGGGTGTTTTGTCTTGTTTGCATTTTTTTAACCTGTTGTGAGTATTTGTAGTTATGTGATTACAATGAAAATCTAATTTGCTATCACACAACATGATGTTTAAATTTGAAACCCCTGTCCAAAGAAGTAGATAAAAGCATTATCCAAGGAGGTGTTGGTTTAATTAAAAAAAAAAGAAAAAGTCCTCAGGTAACTTTTAAATTGAGTCTAATTATTAAATTAGGTGTCAAGCCTGTATAGAAATCCCCAGCCAAGCCCAGTGAAACCTGGTGTGCATAAAACAAGATGAATTAACAGTTTTAGAAACTTATCTGAAAAACTGTTAATTCTCTGTCACTAGCTCATATATCAGAAAATGTTCTCTTCACTCAAAAGCTTGTGGTGGAGGGGAGAGGCAAAATCCAACTTCTTTTCCCTCAGCTGTTGAACTTTGGGCCTAAAGATGTCAAAAACTGTCAGATGTATTTTAAGAATTAACGTTTTTTGTGTTAGACTTGGCTCTATGTCCCTGAGGAATGAGGACGTGGAAAAGGAGAATGTAGGAGTAGCTCGTCTCATTTGAATGCAGGTGAGATTACAGACAAATTGAGGGCATGTATTTCTGTTCCTTTCTAGCACTCTCAAGAGTAAAATGCTTGCAGTTAAGAATTTCTTTTGCTATACTATAGTTCTTGTATCTGGGAGGGATTTATTCAAGAAGCTCCTAGTGTCCATACCTAATGAAAGTCTAGAGAGCATGCATACGAGCAGCTGGAAATTTGATAAGTTTAATGTACCAGTTCATATGTAGCATATGAAATGTTCAGACTGCTTAGAACCAGATTTTAAAGAAGGATGAGGGAAGACTTGGCTTAGGGTGTTTGAGAGACCAAAAGCTGATCAAACCTTGAACGGATATTGGGGCTAAAAAGGACTCAGCCCAGTCCTTGAGTCTCGTTACTCACCAGTGAAGGGAACTTGCTGAGGTTTTGGAAACTTTATCTTCCTAACTTCTAATGCCAGGGTCTCCTAATAGCCAGTGCGCTTTTGACAGCTCCTTGGGAATGTAGTAACACTGAATGAAGCATGCTTGTCATTAAACTATGTAGTCACTGTCACAGTTGGTTGACAGGAAAAAATGCGCTATCTCTGTTTTCCAGTGAAATTTTTAGGAAAAATGTTCACGATGAGGCATATGATTGCTTTACACAAGTATGTTATTTTTCTTAAGCAGAAGAACTTTGATTGAAATACACATTTTATAGATAATTGTTAAACTTACATGAGTAATTGAAGATTTTATAGAGCCAGGAATAATTAGTGATGCTGTTGACTGGCTAGAAGCCTAGCTTGTGTCTGTTGACAAAAGAATGAAATGACCTAAAGATTAAATATCAACTTTGAAGAAATGGGGATACTTTCCATTGTTCAGTCAGCATTATTTAATTTCAAATAAAATTTTCGTCGTTGCTTAAGCAGAATGCAGGAAGAAATGAATAAAATGTGAATAGCTGGACAGAATTCAGGATTGTATTATATGGGTGTATTCAGTTAAGTTGAAGATATGTTTCTAATCTGGTTTAATTTATAAGGAATGTTCTGTAGCTGTGTGCTATATCAGAATTGTTGAAAGCTTTCAAAACAAATTTGTGGAAGACAAAATTTGAGCTTTTATTCTTAGGAGTAATGTGCACTTCTCTGAAAATAGTGCACAAACAACTGAAGTTTAGCATTTTTAAACTGTTTTTGGTTAAAACATTTAAAGTAGTTTCACTAATTTTTTTTTTCAGTAAACCTATATGAAGATGGGTACAAAGAATTTCTAGATATAACTCAATGTTTGTTTAAAATACAGCATGTTGTGTTACTTCATAAAAACCTTTGAAATTCTCTTAGTACTTTTTAATTTTTTTTCTTGATTGGATTATCAGAATAATTTTATAAGCTGTGGGGGTCTACAATCTATTTAATGTATTCAGGCTATGTCATGTAATAAGGATGTGGGTTTTCTGTGACTTTGGCCTACTTTTCCAACTATTGTAGCAAATGCATGTGCTGTGTTGGACCCAAACCAGTAAATAGACTACAGTGGAAGTTGGTGCCTTTTGGGTTCCTAAAATACAAACTTCTAAATAAATTGAAAAACAAATGACGTTCCAAAAGCTGTTTTCTTAACCTGGCAATGTAGTGTGTTCTTAGCGTCTTTAGATTAGCCATAGAAAATAAAAATTTTAATGCCCTTGCATTAAAATTTACATGCTGTGCTGTACCAAGGTTGATGTACTGTACCCAAAGAAGACATGATGCTTACCCTTTTTAATAACCTTTTACTTCAGGTCAGCATATTGGTTGCACTCATGGATAAATTAAATTTAAATTGCCTACTTTCTAATTTATTTTTCTTATTTATTAAGCTGATTAAAATTGGTTAGTTTATTGTAAGCTCAAGCAAATTGTTGTTTTACAATATTATTTTACATAAAAAATAGTAGATGTTGCCGAAAATTCCCTCATGAGGGTTCTGTATGCTCCCTAATGCCCTAACCAAGCAAATATCACAGGAATGTTCTGCCCTTTGATAGGGAACACTCCCTAGAATTGCTTCATCTCTTGAAACCTGAGCTCAGGCAGGATATGTGCAACGTTCTCCCTCCCTAGACCTGAGAGGTAAGCGGAGTTTCATTGCAGAACTTCTGTCCTTCTCCAGTTGCTGTAGCAGCACATGCTTTGGATTATTAATTCAAGTGTCTAAATATTGCATGCTTAGCAGAAGAAGCTGAAAAATTATAAGCAGAAACTATTTTATATGCAAATATAAATCCAATTTAAATCCAATATAAATAATCCACTTGCATATATGAAAAGATTTTAGTGAGCGTAAGTGGCCATGGTCCTTCCTGTCCAGGACATGCATGTGCGCACACAGTACCTTGTTCAAGTCAGGTTGCTGTTTAAGTCTGAAACCAATTGGTTGAATCCAATTTTTCATTGTAAGTTCTGTTACTCTTGGGGCTGCAGATTTTATTTTGGAGCTTGAAGTCAGTCCTTTATTTGCTCCATATTAACTTTAACTATCATACAGCCTTGTTTGATAAAGTTGCAACAAACCTGGCTGAATTTTTCAGTTTTGTCATTTCATATATTGACATTTGCTGGGAAATCAGATAGCTGTGATTTATAGCCCCATAAGCAATAGCTAGCTATCTTATTTTTCTAGTATGTTTTCAAAATGCATAGAAAGAATGGTGATACCTGGCCAGGAGGAATAATACTCTCTGGTTTCTTGGTGCATAAATTTCTGGAAGAAAGGAGGACTAAAGATGATATCGATACAGTTACGGGACAAGCTATACTGTAAAACAAGTGTTACAGTAAGACTGTACATGCATAGTCTGCCTGTGCTTGACAAATGCATCTGTTTTATATGTATGCATGCTGATAGAGGTTTAAATATGGATTGCGTACACGTGATTGGCCACAAAGCAGTTATATGTAATAGCCCTGACAGATTTTAGAAGGAGGAATATTTTTGAGAGAGCATGCGATAGTGAACGCATTTTAATGTAATCCCTGCATACTTGCATTTTTTTTTTTTTTTGATCGCATATGGGAAAGAGTAAATTTGAATGTCGTTTGCAGAAAATAGTCTGTCTCTGTCACCTTCCTCTCCATTACTTTCATGACTGTTATATTTCCACTTTGTAGAAGTGTGTCAGGATTTGAATTACTACACTCAGGCATAAAACTGCATTCTGTAGCTGTAAAAGACTCTTAATAGTTTTGCGGAAGAAATGCTTCTAATGCAAGACGGCTTTTCAAGCTACAGCATATTGTATGTTGGACATGGAATATAATACTTCATTGCCTTGCCTGAAGGTTCAAAACATGGTCTCACAAGCCTGAAGAAAACATTCATGAATGAATGTCCATGAATGCTGATGTCCACCGTGGTGTGAATATGAGCTCTACACCAGGAAGACTGAACTCCAGATTGTGGAATGGTACTTAAGGAAAAATATCAGTATGTGTGTGTTGTCTTTTCTTTAAGAAAAAAATTCTTTTCTTAGAGTGAGAAGGCCTTGCGATGCAGGCCTCCGAGCTGGATGAACACTTTTGCTCACCCAGTATAGCTGTTCCTGTGCTCTTAGAGAGCTCGTAATACAGTGCCTTGTTCCTTGAATTTGTACCATTTCATTTGCGTACATCAGAGGAAAACCTGAATCGCCATTTACGACTATTGCAGGTTCTTGTCCATGTTGAAGATCACCTGGGTTGCAGCAAGAACCTTGCTGGGTCTGCAGGTTGGGTTTGTTGGGGACACTGAAAGTCTGCTTGGTAGTACAGGGCTTTGAGAATCACTGAGGGCACGTTTTCTTCCTCCTCGCTCACTGTGATGACTTTGCTGCTCTGCCTGAAGCCCAGAACCTTTCTGTCTGGTTCATGGCAGTGATGAGGGAGAAAGAAATACTGCTGCTGTTGATCAGGAAATAGAGCAGAAATAGAGGAGAAGACAGAAGGTAAAGGTGAGATGTGTCATTTTGTTCCCTTAAAGCATGATGATTCCTGGTGCTTAACAAGTCTTTTCTGCTGCTGCTGAATTATGAATTGTTGAGTTAGACCCTTCTGGTTCACTACCAAATGGCTTCTTGTGGACTGCAATACTTATTTGGGAGTTAAACATCCCTATTTTGTACACTGGTAGTTTGTATCCGTGGGAAAGGAATCTGAGTTAACCTTCACTGTCTTGTTTGATTTGTCATTTAATCAAATCCTTGTAAAATATGCCTGTCAGAATGTTGTTTCTCTGGCATAGATAAACTGTTCTTAATCAAATTGTAGGCTTTTCTGAAATGTTCTTTGCTTCGGCTTAAAGGCAAATGCAACTCTAAAATCGTAGCTGTAGTTATTGATAGTATAGCAGCACTGTTGAAGATACTAATTTTTATATTGCTACAGCTACTAAGATGCTGATGCTTTTAGATCATCTACGTGACATTCAAAATATTTCACAAACAATATTTTATTTTTAGTTCAAATGGCTGGTATGGAGGTTCGGTTACATGTTCTTCTCTGTTAAAGTTTTTCTTCTGCCTTTTATTTAAAGGCATTTAGAAGACCTAGTGGAACCAGCCTCTACATGAGAAGTTGTCAGACGTGTACATTCTTGTTAGGCTTTGCTTTGGTGTTTTAATGTTTGCAATACAATTTTTTTCAAGATTTTATTATTAAAAGAAATTCATGAGTTCAGCTTGTAGCTGGAGTGTTTATCTGGTATCTTTATCCTTTCTCAGTTTGTCATACTGATTTAATGAAACAAAACAAAGCTTGCTGTAATTCTGCATGGGGGAAAGAAAAAGTATTGCAGTTCTGAAGCCAAAGTGGCTCTGAGTAGCCAAACAATAGCTGTATCTGGTCAGCACAGAGGTATTTTTATTTGAAAATGACGATTAAGTCAAAACTGAAACATTTTGCAAGGATGGATCATCATCAAAAAGATTTTTTACATCTAGGGTGCATGGTCATACCTAAAGAGGTGAACATCATCTCCAGAAAAGCAAAATATTGGAGTGATTTTTTTCTTTAGGGCACTCACTGAGGATGTTGACTGCAGGCACTGGGAAGAAGACTGAACTGTGAAGTCCCAGCCCTTCCTGAGTCAGAGGAGCGACTTGCATCTTGGTCTTCTGCTTTCCCACGAAAGCCTAGATATCTAAGCCAATAACTATTCAGGAGGGGATTTATATTTTCATTTCTTGTTACAGCTATTTATTTGTGTATATTGGAGCACAGATATTTCTTATGGTCCAGGCAAGTTCTCTAATCGCTGCTGGAACACTTGCTGTCCAGTGCTAAATTCTCCTTTTTTCCTCACAATACATACTTACCCCCAAAATGGTAAGAAACAAATGTGTGTGAACATTTTTGAAGCCTTCATAATTTTTTTTGCAGAATAGGGAAATCAATCATTTCATATTCAGCTTTGTTTTACTAATTTGTAAGGTATTTAATTTTTCTGTTTTAATAATATATTCTCTATTTCAGTTATGAAACTTTCTGTTTGCTCACACCCTTATCAAAGGATGTAGAAATAGTTTACTAAGTGTATAATTATGTGAATCACAGGCCCTGATCCTGCACAATACTTAAGAATGTGACGAGCATTATTGGATAGGGCTAATAACACACTTAAGGCATGCACTTAAGTACTTTGCTGGACTAGGATTGCAGTATAATCATTAGAAACTTAGTTTTGAAAAGTGAAAGTCAGTTTTCAACTTGTGGATTTTATTTAGCAGCGCTTAGCCCAGCATAGAAGTTTGTGTTGGTCCCAGTTCCTTATCTGGATAATAAAAAGGTATCATCTGCGCTTCCAAAATAAATACGTAAATCCAATGAAATTGAAGACTTAGATGAAAGAATCACTAGTTTGTCAAACCTTTATCTGTTCAGTTATTAAACAACAACAAAAAAGCAGTGCTAATACTTTTCTCGTCGTTGTATGTTTTCTTGTCTGATATCTGAATTATGTAGTGAACTCACAGGCCTTGCAGAATAAGGCATCAAAGTCTTTGTATGTATATTTGCTGTTTTCTTTCCTGCATGTTTTTTTCTCTCTAAAGATTTTCTTGGTATAAGCTTTTTTTTTCCTGTTTTGCACTGGAATTAGTTACTTAAATGCCTCTAATATTTGGAGCCTAGTAGCCATGATGCTATGTATGAAGCAATTGCAATGCTTTTTAAATGAAAATACTGTTCTGAATCTTAAAAAGAAAACCCCCAAAGGACACTTAATAGGAAGGGAGGGGAGAATGGGCAGTAAGGAAAGAACAGTGATTTTTTTTTTTTTTTTTTTTTGAATAAGGCCATGTTGTAATCTGTAAGGTGTTATATTTCATTATTAGATACCATGGATTTATTGCTCATATTTATTTTGTCTAAAATGTGTTTTTTTTAAGTGAGCTCACTGTGGGTTTACCTTTTGTTTTTAAGCCTTCACTTTTGCATTTCTGTTTCTTGAATATTTTTTATATTTGTTCTCTCCAAAGACCCTGTGTGGACAGTAATGACCGCACGTTTCCGATTGCCTGCTGGCAGAACCTACAATGTACGAGCATCTGAGCTGGCACGAGACAGGCAGCATACGGAGGTGGTCTGCAACGTTCTTCTCCTGGATAACACTGTACAAGCTTTCAGAGTTAATGTAAGTAATTTGATTATTGCAAATCAATGTCACTCTGAGCTTGCTTTTCTTTACTGGATTTGTATGTCTAGAGTTTGACTTTCAAAATAATGTTAAATACAGAGTAGAAGGGGAAGTTATGTTCTGACAGGCATGCATGTACATGTACGTATTTAGTCACTGTGTACTTAGTCATGCTGGCATCCTCTATAATGCTAACACATCTCTATTTAAAAACTGAATATTCAAAGTATCGTTTATTTCTAGTAGTTTTCTTTGGGGATTCAGTGTTGTATAGTGTAATCGAGAGGATTTTTGCCATTGAGTTGAATGAGAACAGGAGCAAGCTTTGGTTTTGATCAGTTCTGTTTTTTGCATTTTGAGCATGAGTATCATGTATGATGGTAACTCTTCTCTTGACTCTAGCTAACTATGTTTAATCATGTGTATGGTTATATTTGGTTACGGATATCATCTTGAAGCATCCCTTTGCTCTCTGTTTTTCTCCTATTTCTTCTTTTTAGTTCTATGGATTCCCTTACTTAAACACACCACCTCCTAAGGCACTAATGAGGATGGCAGGAAGAAAATAGGAAACTGCTGAATGTTGAGGGCTGTAACTAGGAAAACTTGAGTAGCTTTTGACAAGTGGGCGTGGCTATATTCATCAGATTTTCTGATCTGTAATCCCTGATAAATTAAAATGAAAATGTTTGATTTTATGAGTATGTACATATGTGTGCATCCATTTCTTTGGATTTAAAAAAAATGAGCAAGGCCCTTACATGAAAACATCAGAGTATTTAAAGTAAGCATTGTGGGAAAGTTTAAACTGTGTCAGGAATGAGAAGTCAACAGGAAAGTAGCAGTGGAGTGCCCTTAGGTTCCTAGAATCATCTTTATTTTATAGCCAAAGAATTGATCATTTGTATGGATAAAGGTTGAAGAGTGTGGTGGTAAATGTTACAGGTGGCATGATTATTGAAGTTTTTCAAGACAAAATTGAAGAACTTCAGAGTGGGGTAAAAGAGTAGCTTGACATCAGATAAAGGGTATGGGGTAAACTGGGAGGTGAGGGAGAAACTGAAACAGTTTTCAGTTGTGTGTGAACAAGGTTAATTTAGGCTATTTGAAAAAACTGTCAATTATATTGAGTTCTGATGTCTACTTCAATAAGGATATTGATAAATTTGAATGCTTTTTAGGGAAGATTTGAAAATGATCAAGTTTCTCTGTTCTGTATTCAGGTTGTTAGAGCTTGGGCAGCCTGCAAGTACCTGTCAGAGGAACAGGTCCTCTGTTATCTAGCAAAAACATGCAAGGATGCATTAGCTGGTGGCTGAAGCCAGTGGTAGACTTGGTGATTATTTTTGTTTTGGTATTGTAGAAGGTCCTTCTAACTGTTAGAGTAGATATTTTGGTCAAGGTGGAATGTTTTAGGATGTTCTCTTGAGGCATTTTTTGCAGTTGATTCAAGCGCTATTTTAGAAGATTCTTATGGCCTGTTTTAAGCAGCAGTTCTGAATAGTTAAGGGCGAGAATCTTGGATTATGGTGGGGGACCATCAAAGATGTTAGCTTACCATCATAAAGCCTCATCTGCTTTCTGTGGTAATCTTTCCTATATCCCTTCTGTATCCCTTACCTTCTCATCCTTGCTAACCCAATTCTCCAGTCTACGTTGCTTGCCAAAAAGCAGTATGTGCAGAACGTGGTTGAAGACAAAGCATTAAAGTTGCATGAGAAATTATAAATATTGTGTTCCTTGCTTTCAGGTACTTGAGTCTGCAAGACAGATATATTAACTGAAGGTTTTGTTTGTTTTAGTTGGCTAAAATAAGGAATAATTGTAGTAGGGAAGTTGTGGGATATTCCACTTTTTGATCTAGATATCCAAAAGCTGCATCTTTTAAGAGAACTGGTAGTGCCTGTCTAGAGTAGAGTAAGCAGTCATAAATCCTCAAATCTCTATTCTGACTCTTTTGAGAAAAATCTGTGTAATGTTTTCTCCCCACCTGTGTTGCATACTTAATATTTAATTGCATGGATCACCATTCATTGGTTCTATAGACCGGCTTGCAAGTTTGTTTGTTAGAACTGAGTTTAGAAAATACAAATTCCTTGGTGCTCAACATTTTTTTTTTTCTCATATTTTGTCAGTCTGTTTTTTAGAAAATAGAGACTAATGAAAACTTTGTTAAATATTCAATCATAGCAAGCATATGCTAACCTACATCGTTTACAGGTTTTCAGGGCTTACTGTTGTGTTTTACTTTATTGTGGTTGACACAATATTTGGCAATAAATATTTATGGAATTGTTCTCAGAATAGGAAGAACAATGATAACATCAAATAAATTAGCAAGGTTTTTTCTCCTGGTGATTGCTATAGGTATTCTGTATGCTAATGCTTGTGAAGCTTAATCATCTGAAGTATGCAGTTCTGTCTTAATAAAAATGTACTCAAATGTTATTTCTCTTCCAAGAGCAAAGTACTGATCACGGGCAATGTCTCCTGATAATTTAGATGACATGGTCTAAGTTCACATTTCAACCACCTTCTTCTGTTGATTTGCAAAATAGGCATTCTTTGTGCTAAACATTACCTTGTATAGGATGTACCAAATCAAATAAAATAATCCTTATAGACTGTAGTTAGACAAAGCTATTTCGGCTACAGGTGAAAGAGTCCGTTGGAACTAACCTGTGCATATATCTGAATAGTAGAAATATCTTCTGTAAATGCTCTGCTTACCCAGTGAAGAACTACTGCTTCCACCGTGGAAAGTATACTGCAGAGCTGGAAGAAGTGATTCTGACTTGAGTTAATAAAATCAGGATGATTTGCATTACCATAAACTTGCTTTTTTCAAGATCAAATTGTTTTAATTTGCTTTAATTAATTGTTTAAATACCTTGAGCTGTATCCTTTCCATATAAACTGACTTCATTGTGTTCCCTGAAAGCCAGTATTTAGATACAGAAATCATATTGAACTTGAGGGGAAACTAAGGTGAGATAGATGGCATTAGCTGTTCTGTGAGCAAGGCTTGTGAGTTATCAGTCACGGACAAAAGGTTTACTTTGGAGCCTTTATCGGAGAAGCTTCACACAAGCAGTAAATTTACCATGTGATGGAAGTAAAGCCTAAAAATCCAACTGTCAAAAACAAGTGTGATTTTTAGAAGTGGCAAATTTCTAATAATTTAATCTTCTGCATTACTAAATTTTTTTTCTCCCCCTTTTCTTCACAAAAAAAGGAAACAATAGCCTGCATGGAAACCTTTTTTTTTTCTTTCTTTTTTTAAGACAGGATGACTTTAGAAAAGTTCATGTAAGTTATAGAATGAAGAAAATAATACAGTTCTGGATGCTTACAGGGAGTACATTTGCTTGTGTTACAACAGGAATACTCCAGGGAGGTGAAAGAGGAGGGATATTAGTATTGTCAGTAGTGAACCACTCTCAGATTTGTGTGTGACCCCCTCACGGCTATGCTGCAGTCCTGGGAACGTCCATGACCTGCCATGCCATTTCTCTTCCCAGAGAAGTGCAATTTTGTTTGGACTGGCACGGCAGCAATAAGCTCTGCATTCCTGGTGTTTGGTGTAATTGCACCCTGCTCTATGGGCTAGCAACAAAAACAGTGTCAGTGATACAATTTGGGAAGATTGTAATTAGTTGGTGAGCAGTCATTAAGCCTACAGAATTGTGGATGTTTTCTTAAATTTTCAAACAAGTGTGTTTGTAACCAACAACGATTTTGCGATAGAAATAACCTCTGTATCTAGTGATGCTGGATGTTAGACACTAGATGATAAATGCTTCATAAAGTTCAGCTAATCTATTGATGTCTGGTGTTGATGTCTAGTGTGTTCTGAAAGGGCAGGATTCGTTAGTCACGTTGCCTGTAGCAATTACCAATAATAAGTATGCATAAAATTCTAATATTCCAACTCAGCAGAAATGCTGGTATGTTTTATATTCAACCGCATAGTAGTTAAGTTCTCCTTCACTAACTGTTCGCCATTCAATTGTGAAATAGTTGAGTTAGATTGCAGTGGGCAGTTTCATATTAGGTATTTCCCATTGTTCTTATGTTTTCCATTATCCCCTGTTTTCAGATACAATGTTAATGTTGAACCTTAATCTAGCTGTAGGAATATAACACATTTCCTATGAAAATCTTTTTTATTGGTTTTGCTTCATTATTAAAAAAAAAAAAAAATAGACACTCGTTTACCATATCCCTAATAATTTAGAGCGCTACTCAATGGTTATGTTGGGATTACAAATTCCATTTCAGACCTTTCACAACAAACAGGATTGTGACCTTCACCTGCTCTGGCAAGCTGCAACATCATTATATAAATATCAAAGATGGGTTAAACTGAGGTCTGGTTTTACTAGATGCTTATCTCTATTTTGTTCTGGGAGTAAAACATTGTGATCAAAACAAATGCTGCGTGTTGAAACTTGTTGTCTCTTATCCAAATTTGCTGCTCTGTGTCAGGAGAAATACTTTTAACTCTACTTATTCTGCCCTTTAACAGCACCTTCATTCCTAATCCCAGCCTCCTTGTTCATTTGAAATGACAGTCTTGTACTACTGAATTCAAACCGATCAGCGGGTCCTAAGCTTTTGATAGCCTTTCACTAGGAAGCATTTATTTAGATATTTCAGAAACAGTATAAATGCTCAGGCTTAGATTAGAAAACACTTAGAGAATTGATACCTACATGTTGCTTGAAAAAGTAACGTCAGCTGTAGTAAATGTAAGTCTAAGCTTTGGATGCAAATGTCTCCCTTTTCCCGATAGTTACTATCGTAAGTTCTTAGTTTGAGTTCTGATTTAGATCTACATAGGGAAAAATGCCAAGAAGTAATTAGTGTTGCTATGTAATTTAAAATTTGTTTTATTTGCTGAAAATTTTGTACTGATTACTGGTTTATTTCAAAAAATATCAGAAACCTCTAATTTAGTAAAAATTAAAGTAACTATTTTTAGAATTGTACATAAAAATTGCTTTATGTGTTTATAGTGTCATGTATGTATTATGTTAACATCTGTTTTTTTTCCTGGATTGTTTCTAATTATTTGAGAATAAATTTTTCAGTAGTGCGCTTCTTAACAACCTTGCTGCTACTAACTGTTCACTTGGTTAAACATGAAGAAATTTTCTCCATATCGCTTTTAAAAATAAAATCTTTCAAAGCAAATAAAACAATTCTTATGTCATTTTAACTTAGCCAAATTTACACAGGACCTGATGTGCATGGCTTATGTAATTTCAACTTAAATATGCAGAGCTGCAGTTATGATTGCCCCGCTATCATCCTTTTAGGCATAATTTGCTGATACTTTTTTGCTATTTTTTTTTTATTAAGAAATAAATTATCAAACTTCTCTGTTCTTGACACCCAAGTAAATGGTTTTGACAGTTTACTCAACTTTAGTATAATCTCAGCAGAACAAAAATTGAACTTTGATAAGATGCTCTTAAATGTAAATGAATGTCTGAATGTGATTTGTGAATTTTTCTTGTAATGGATTAATAAAATCCTTGCAACCTGCTTCTGGCTTTTTAGTTACGCTTCTCATATAACTGCCTTTAAAAATAAACTGTTTTATAATATGTTATGAGGAATGAGGTCATTTGAGACCAGAACAGTAGTCCTTTTTGTTTTAAGACTTAAAAAAAATACCTTATTGCCTACAGTAAACAAGGCAAGATGTATGTGGAATCCACTGGAGCATGAGTAATGCTTGGCACCTAGGACACAGAGGAGCCTGGTTCCAGAGAAGCAGAAAATCTAGATGGAAAATGTATCAATAATCTTTCATCATTTCTCTTGTTTAACAGTTATTCTTGCAGCATTTCTTTGCATCTATTGTTCCTCAAGAAGCTGTGATACTCTGCAGCTTCCTTGGGAAACTCCTTCAAATTTCACCAGATGTATTTATTGAGCCGTGTCGTAATGGCACGCTCTGTGTTTAAATTACTGTGTTAGCCATATTTTTAGTTTAGGCAAAAGATTGCTAGGTACCTGCAACTATGCAGATGTTTTTTATATCGTTTTGTGGATAAGATTTGACCCTACAGTAGAAATCAAGTTTGTTCATTTGTCTCAGAAAAGAAATGTTATTTTTTTATATTCAGTTCATTTGAATTGGTTCATTTAGAGCAAAGTATCTTTGGGGAAACACATTCAAATGACACTTGTTCTCAGTTAGATATTTGGCTGCTTCAGCTGTCTTTGCCCTTTAACTTTGGAAGCATTTTCAATATGCTGGTTCATTTAGATTCAGGCATAGATTTTCAGATAAAGTAAGAAAGAATAACTTGTACAGGCCTGAAAAATGTACTTTTAAATGATAATGGAATGGCCTAAATGAGACTACTAAGTTCTAAGTCAAATTCTATCCCTTTTTCACTTTTTTCAGTAATCCTTTTAAACATCAAATTTGGTTAATGAATGGCTTTCAGGAATAATCATATAGCTATCTGAGAAGTGAGAAATTCTTGCTGTCAGAAAATGACAAAGAAGAAAAATAATAATTTCTTGCATATGTTTTAGCAAGAGAGATGGAGCTCATTTAAAAATAGTGCTGCTGTGATACATTTCGTGATATTTAAAATTTAGATTGCTTGAGCACATCTGAAAATGCGTATGCGTATGCATGAAGTCTGTGTCCAATTATATTTTTTGTTCATAAACGGTATATATTTTTGCTCTCTGCAGAAACATGATCAGGGACAAGTTCTGTTGGATATAGTCTTCAAGCATCTCGATTTGACAGAGAGAGATTACTTTGGTTTACAGTTGGCTGATGAATCCACTGATAACCCTGTAAGTTGAACCTGTTTTCTAAATCATATTTTTCACACATTTAATGCATGTAGGGACTGTGTTTTATTGCTTAGCAGGTACCTAATAATTGTAAAATTCTAATTCTTTCCTTTTGACAGCTCACGTTTTTTGACAGAAGCACCCTGGATTTTTGTTTTGGTAGATGTGTATGGCATAAGAATACACTGGTATGCGTTGGAGAGATCTGGTTTTTAGGGGGAAGCAGAGGGGGTTTTTTGTTTTTTGAAAAAAGCTGGTTCTTGGCTTTTGGTAGTACAGTTCTGACTTATTGCTCACCTGGAAAACTGTTTATCTCAGGAGTTGAGAGAAACTGCTTTTTAAAAACTTGATAAGTTTGGGGGTTTTTTTATTTCTCACCTGTTTGAACTAGCATTTCAGTGCTTGTTTTGCAGCATTACAATAGCAGCAGGAGAAATACTTAACTGATCTATTCAGTTTGGCTTCTTCTTTTTTTTTTTTTTTTAATGCTTCAAGTTTTGCAATGGCACCATAAGCTGTGCTGTCTTCTTTCATTGGGGATGGACTTTGACTGTGTGTTGAGCTTGTGATCCAAAAGGTTATAATAAGACTGGTTTCATTAATAAAGACCACATGACTGTTCAGTTTGCTCCCCATGCCACTTCTTCATCCACTGGTTTTAATATATGGTTATTTAATACACTTGAGAATGGTATTTTCATTGATGATTTGATAGGCTAGACAGTCATGGGAATAGGAGACTATTTCACCAAAAGGTGGAACAGAATTAATTGAGAAACAAGATTAGAAAGATAAAGTGATAGGGAGAATGATGCAATAAGAAAGGAAATAGTAGCATGTGTGGTAGAAACAATGGAGGCAGAGTTAAATCAAGCTCGCATAAGGAATAAGGCAGATGAAGTGAATTAATTAAATGGCAGTTGTGAAAACTATCCAAGTTAATTAGGTGGTAGTAATCAGCATTCAAATAATACATTAAAATAGCTAAAGTTGAAACAAAAAGATGGACATCGTTTAGATGGTGAGGACTGAAGACTTTAATCAATGTTTTAAGCTTCCCACTAGTACAAGTAGGGCATTAGATGGTATTTCTCAAGTATTTCATCTTTTTGCAAGGCTAGATGTAATAACTTAAGTCTAATTCAGCCAGGAGTTTTAGGCATTACTACAGTGGGAGAGGGTTGGGTTTTTTGTTTGTTTGTCTTGTAACTGGTATATTTTGGTCTGCTCTGTGACCAAAAAAGGTTTAACCTCTGCATCTATGTGAAATGCTATTTATAGTCCTTTGAGCAGCACCTTCAAGATTATTATCTTAGAATATGGAGCTTCACTAGCTGTTCTTAAATAAGTGAAAGTATGAAGAGTTTACTGCTTAAATGTATTTATGTGAAAAAGGAAAACTTGGGATAAAGTCTCTTTTCCATCTTTAAACCAATCAGCAGAAAGTAAGAGGTGAGCATCTGATATTTACCTTATGAAACATTTAACCAAGAAATATTCTTTGCTTCTGGAGACTTCTGCTCTACACCCTCTGTCCCCCAACCAGTGGGTCTTTTGTTTTAATATCGATATTATGTTGTTAGGATCCTTTCTTTCTACCGTGTACACGTGTCTTATCCTGAATTAGAGAGGCATTTCTGCAGTTTGATATATGGCTTGTGTAGAGTTAGTAAAGAATTAAACAGGATCCCAAGTCTTTACTTTGTTCAAAGTAATTGCATCATTTAAATGGAAATGTAGCACTCAAAGTATAGCCCTGCTGCAATGAGCATTATTACAGTTAAATTTGAATTAGATATTAAATTTCAATGTCCTGCAAGTGATATGACGTGTGGTTGCATGTGGAAAACAAATTTTTGTGATACCAGTGGTCTAGGTATCAGTAACATACTATTCGCAGGAAAATTTGGGGCTTCTAATGAATTTTCCGCATGTTCTCATGTAGATATTTGAAGTGGAAATATGGGACTCCACAAGTGATGGACTTTAGAAGAGCATCACTGTGCTCTGGGTCATTGTAAAGAGAAGTAATAGAAGCCATTGCAATATTGTGCCATCTTCTCCAACTGTCATTTGAGTGGGTCAGTATCACCTCGTAGTTATGTTAAAAACTAATTTTTAATAGTTACGAGTTTGGAGTGAAAATATTGAGCTTTATGATCATGAAATAGTACCTTGAAAGGATGTTGCCTGTTTTGTTTTATCTCTTAACTAGATTGTATGATCATCATCAGTTGGGATCAGAAATAGTAATTCTTAAGAGATAGTAATTTTTAAATATGACTTACCAAAAAATTAGATTTTAGAATTAAAATCTAATTTAAATTAGTTTTAACTAACTTAAATTAGTTTTTAGATTGTCCTGTAAGGTGTTTTTGTTTCTAGTCCAGATACCTGATAGATCTCTTAATCATGCTTCATCTAGTCCAGTATCTGACAAGGGCTGTCAGTTAATTGCCCTAAGGGATGAAGAAATGGACTCTCTTGAAAATGAGTATTTATAATGGTTAATATGCTTTAATTAAAAGGTATTTCCATATGTCTGAAACTTTTTAAATCAGTTTGTATTTCACCAGTAGGAGTTGATGGATCCAGTTGTAATGCTCAATGGCTAGAGTATTGTTATAGCTCCATTGCTAGATCGCAGTTGCTTCACAGAATTCTTCTTGGATGTTTTCTTTAGTAAATCTTAAATGTTGAATACTTGTTTTAAAAGGCAGTTGAACTAGATGCTGCTGCTTATAATACAGTTCTTTGCCTAACTCCCATTATAGACATGCCAGACTGATGGGGTCTAAACTTATCTCCCACCCTTTGTGTGAAAAGCCAGCATTTCTGTTCACCAAATGTGCAGGGTGATCTATAGAGATAAATGACATTGTGAAGTGTTACTCATACAGTAACTCACCAAAGTAAGTTTCAGAAGATGCTGAGATAATGAAACATTCCTCTTCAGTAAGAGTAAAATGGGGCTATTGTTCTACCACCAAGAGTGACTCTTCTAAAATAGAAGAAATACATTTTTCTCTTCTACATTTTTTTTTTTTTTTTAATCTGTAGAAAAGAGTGAGAGAAGTTACAGTGCTGCCATCATTTTTCTTCTGCCTGAATAGTACTTCCACATCTCTTTCTTCTTTGGAGCAAACTATTCTTAATTACATTCTTTCTCTAGCCTTCTGGTAACATTAAGATAACTAATGTGAATAAAGCTGTGTAGCACATTATAATTTTAACAGAGTTTTCTTTTGTAACTGTTTGTAGACAGTTCTGATAAGACATGGTCAAGATAGTTTTATTTAATTTTTTTATTCTAAAGTTTGTTTCCAGGCTGAAAAGACATAGACATGTTGTAGAAAAAGCTGAATTATTTTTCAACTTTTGTTTAAAAATCATTTAATCGAATATTACTCAGTGTTTTATTCAAAGTTCAGAAATTCACAGGGCTTCTCATTCTCATTTCTCTGACTTTCCAAAGCTTACACCTCTGAGCTTTCTTCTTTAATTTATCTGGAAGCAGAACATAACACTATAATAAAAGCAATTGGTTAAGAATTAATCTGGAAGAAGGATGACTTCAGAGCTATTTGATAAGCATAGGTTTTAGAGGTTTAGTATTCTTTGACTACTTAAATATTTTGCTTGTCAGCAAATATTCAGTTGCAATGAAATAGTATGTCACAGCTAAATAGAATTTTACCAGTATTAATCATAGGAAGCTGAAGAATTTATGGTTATGATTAATTTCAGTATTTAATATTGGTTTACCTTTATACTCTGTTCATCTGGAGAAAAAAAAAAAGATAGGATTATCAGATATTCTGGTTATTCACAAAATAGCACAGTGGAATGTTACTAAGACAAAATACTGCAGGACATAAAGGTAATGGGGAAAAGGGAATTCTGCTGACTGAGTGCCAAAACTCTGTCATTGTGCCTAAATGCGGATTTCATAAATTGCACAAGCTTTATGTTTTCATATAATAATAATAATTTCATATTTTTAAAAAACATGTTATGTTAAAACAAGTAATATTGCAGCTTTGACAGTTAATCTGGTCTCTTATGCTCTTCTAAATAGTAGATCTCTCCATCTTAATTTCCTGTATTGTGTTGAATTATGCAGATAACCTTTTATATCTTTTGCTGGTAAAAGGTGTGAAATTATGTATTAAGAAAGTTACTTGATTTTTTTTTTTTTTTTAACGTGTAACCTACCAAAAATCAGTATTTAGATTGGAAAAAAAGTTCCTCTAGTAACCCTGCAGTTCTTTCAGTGACTGTCCACAAGCATCCAGCTTCCTGTGTGTGTGTTTACTGCACACGTTTAGACTGGGAAACAGCCAGTGCTGTTTGGATTGGATTATTGGACACAGGAGGGAAAAGAAACTCAGTTCCATATTGCTGCTCATCGCTGAGAAATAGCATTCCGTGTAGTGTTTACTTGACTTGCACGCAGTGCAGTTTAAGTCCCTTTTGCTTATCTGTAGTTAGTGTAAATGTATAGCTGTAGTTTGCTTTTTAAAATTAGCTGCTTAATACCTTCTAGCTATTTAAAAATCAAAACCACCAGTGAATTAAGTTCTTTTCTTGCATATACTAGATTTTTGTTCTATGATAGTCTCTGGATTGCAAAACTTGCTGTTCTTGTGACTGCATCTATCTCCCTGAAAGTACTTCTTCTGGTTAGGAAAGTGTGTATCCTGAGCACATTTCCCATTGTTATTCTATCTCAGAAGAACTTGGAGGTGAGGTAAACTGTACTTAAATTGTTCTCCTAATTTTTCTTTACTTTTCGAGCAAAAAAAAAAAAATCTAATAGATCTGGCCGTAAGGTGATGATCTTGTGCACTCTCCTCATGACAGCTCAACCGTGAGTTTCCACACTTACTGCCTGAAATGCCATTGTTATTTGATATAAGCAGATTAGCTAAGCTGGTATGTATTTAGGCCTCTTAAAAAGTCAAGAAAGAACCCCCTCACCCCCCTTGGGCAGTATAGTTTGAAGGTTTGTTCTCCGAAGCTGAATAACAAAGAATCCCAGTTTCTCTCTAAGCACAGGGAAGTTCTCCGCCCATTTTCTTTTAACTGAGCCTAACTTCAGGAAAGTGGCAAATTTTGTGTAGGCCTTTGATTAATTGTTTCTATGGAAAAAAGCCAAGTCCTGAAAGAGACTTTTGAAATACCCCAAAGGAGCTATGTCATAGAGGCATGATTCATATTTTGGGGGTTGTTTTTCAACATAGTCCATCCACTATCTTATCGGTAAGCAGTCTGGCCTTGCATTTCTCTACATAGTCCTTGAGAGCAGCAAAAAACTGAACAAAAATGATAAGGATGATACCAGTATGGGGAAGCTAGTAAGATAATAAGAGGTAAAAGCTGGAATGAATCTTAAATTGCATGCACTGTGACTGGGATTTTGAGATGACTGGGATATATGCAGTGGGTGAGGAATAACTGTACGGCTACCTGATGAACGAGCTGCCGGGGCCTGGCAGAGGGTCGAGGAGGAGCAGAAGGCACTGGCATGGTTGGCAGTGGGAGTGCTCTTGTCATTTGGTCTATGGGTGCCCAGAGCAATGTAGGAAGAGGGTATTCATGCAGGGTGGGTGTGAGGATTTGGGGAATACTGTCAGCATGGGGCTGACGCGACCTTGGCGGAAGAGACCTGGACAAAGATATTGTTGAGGAAGAGAATATAGTAATGACTCTTAGAGGGTCTGGGGTCCAGAAGGTTGAGGAAGAAGGGGCATCGCATCTTTCAACAAAAGGCAACTTGACAGTAGATTAATTTAGTCCAGGCAAAAGTGCAAAGCGTTACTATATTCAAGGGAATGTAGGGCAAGAGTCTGAGTTTCTCCACTAAGTGTTTCTCATTTTAACTTCATGGACCACCAAATATACCTACCTCTCTGTCTTGCTGAGGGTTTTGGACAAAACAAGATAACCTTTTTGCTAGCAGCTCCTTGGCTTGTTCAGTTCTGGTACATCTGCCTAAATCCTGCCAACTTCAGCTTCTTTATTCTGTTAAGTGGTATAACCCTGTGCGGTTTCCTAGGGAGAAAAGCACGTTTTACATCTGGATCCAACAGCATGACTTGAAAGCATGTTAAACACCGTTGAAAAAAGGTTACCCGTCTGTGGTTTGAACTACATTAATGCTTACTAAATTGACCTTTGCAACCAGAAGCAGGAGAAAATGAGAGCTGTTCTGCTAGACATTTCAGTTCCAGGTTTTCTGAATTAATTGTAATTTCAAACAGTGCTGCCCACAAACATAAATCAAAGGATTGTCAGTTAGATCCAGGTGTTAATCAGATATATTAAATCATAACCCCTTGTGTGAAGATATTTTTTTTTCTTTTTTTTTTAACCGTGTTGTGAAAGATTCTTGTACAAGATATCCCTAGGTGGAGAGTTCCTCCTTAAGCTTTCCAGTTAGCCTTAAATAATGTTGCTTGTCCTCTGTGCGAGTTTTTTGAAATAACCATGCAGTAACCTTTCTCAAACAGTCTCTTCAGTTTCTCTTAAGTCACCTAAACAGATACAGCGTTTGCCTCTGCTCAGCGTTATTTGTTATTTCTAAAGAATAAAATGCCTCCCAGAACTAACTGCAGATCCCAGTGTGTACCAGACATTTTATGATTAAAATACATAGGTGTGCACGGAGCCCGCTTGGCTTGGGGAGGGGAGCAGTTAAAACGTCTTGCCGCGCTGCCCTGGGAACCATGCTCTCACTGGTGTGCGCAGCGCCGGTGGTGTAAGGGTGCATCTCTGCTTCCTACAGCAGTATTCCCTGGCAGAGGCGATCAAGATCTGGTTGCTGTCTGGTTAAAAGTGTTTTGTAGTCCTCAATCCAGTAGGCCGAGTGCTCTGTCCCTAATTTACAAGGTCACGGTTTGTGATTTACCAGAGATGAAACTCAGACTGACAATGTGAAGCGAATCCGTGAGCCCGTGGGTCCCTCAGTGGTACGTCAGCCCTGCAAAATGCAGAGGAGAAGTAACCGAACTAGTTCAAGCAAATTAGCGTTTGGGTAGGGTAAATTAGCCACYTTATAGCTCTCCACTGCCACGGTTAGTTTACCTCAGATAGTCAAAGAATAGCTAAAGATCTGTAAACTGTAAAATTCTAACTCGTGTCGGGCTTCTGGTGCCACGTCGCAGTAGCCTCAGCACCGTGGGAGACGGGTATGCGGACAGCAGAGATTAAACTCAGGGAGAGAAGAGAACGATCGCAGCTGTTTGTGATCGTGTCGGTGTCTTTCCAGAAGCAGTGCAAAGACTTTGCAYGCCAGGAGAAGGTTTTGATATAAGATCACATGAAAAGTAATAGAAAAGCAACGGTTTCTTGATACATAAAGGCTATAATTAATGCTTTGTTGCTTGTTCCTCTGAAGTTAGTGTTACAATTTGTCTCTTTTCAGAGGTGGCTGGATGCAAACAAACCTATCAGGAAACAATTAAAAAGTGAGTACATGTATTTATTTGGTCAATTCAAATATCGTTACTGAGCAGCTTTTCCAAGGTAACCTGATTAATTAGAAATATTTGCCTTGATTCTAGGAGGGTCTCCTCACAGTCTGAACTTCAGAGTCAAGTTTTTTGTAAGTGACCCAAACAAGCTCCAAGAAGAATATACTAGGTAGGTCTAGTTAATTTATCAGTAAAACATTTTTCTGGAAGGCTTATGTTTAGTGTTGGTATGTTTAGGCTTATATTTAGTATTAATATTAGTATTTGCAAGCTTCTATTTTTTGCCTAATAATCAAAGGCAAGAACTGTGCAGTTACACCAAATCAATCTAATAAAAAGCCTTTGTGACTAAATTTGCAAATATATATGCAAAGTGAAGCCACTACATGAAAATATTACTCAAGTAGAAACAGAAAAAGGAAAAATAGGGAGAAAGAGAGGAAAAACTTAATTCCACCATTCATCCACAAGCACAAATTTATTTTTACCTTGTTTTCCCCTTTGGGATTAAAGTATCCTGAGCATTCTGTGTATTTTTATTGATCTATTTTTTCCACTTTGCTGCCTGGCAGTAATAAAATTACTCTGGTTATGTGGTTGTAGTCCTAGCTGGAGCATGTAAACTTATTTTGATAGCAATGTGTTGAAGCTTGTTAAGGAAAATGCTCAGTGTGAATTGAGTTAGGAGGTTTGAGAGTTGCAATTAGCCCCTGAAGGAATTCCTCAAATTTTCAATATTCTTAATTAGTCCTAGTCCTCCACATACAAGTGGCATGATTTGACAAACAGATTGAAATTTATGGATGTCTGCCATTCTGAAAACAGGTCAGCCCCATTCAGAAAACAATATCTAAATGATTAAAGATGAGCTTAGAAATCTGAGTACCAAATCCATGAAAATGTAGTCCATGTTTGTTTACAGCTTATTTTGATTTGTCATATTTTTACAAAATTTTACACATGCCTATGCAGACTGAATTTACTCAAATGAGTCCCAGAGAGCCTGCAAAAATCTTTGTTTTATTGGAACGTTTACTTTGAGAGAATTTGGTAATTTACTGCATCAAAATAATAAAAAGGTGTTATTTGAATTACAGGACAATATATAATATTTCTGAAGAGATGAAAAAACAGTAAAGGTTGATCAATGTAAAGTAAACAGTAAAAAAGTAAAAGACAATTGTATACTTAAATGTTATGCTGTAAATACAATGCTATAGATGCAGCATCCATTTAGAAGAGAAATACTGTATAATTTCTGTATCTAGGTCAGCTCTGGCTTTTTTGCTAATAGGCCTAATTGCCCCTGAGAAAACTGGTTTGTATTTGGAATTATAATAAAGAGAATTTTATTGTCTGCGGGGGATTTTGTGGCAAAGTTAGGATGCCTTGTCATTAGCGAGGGGTCCTTTCACATAGTCAGTACTGCCCCTGCTTTAAAAAAAATAAACAAACATTTTTGACAATTCCTGCTCAAACTGAGACTTTTCAAAGACACTCAGTTTTTACAGATTTCAGGAAAAAAGAGGAATGAGTTGACATGAGAGGCAGCATTAGTGTCTTTTCAGAGAAAGGCTGCAGTGCAGTCTCACAGCGTAGTAGACCTCTGCGAAGCCCTGCAGGGGCGGCAGGTCACAGCGGCTTGGGTTGGGAATGGGTCGGTGCGAGTGCACCCTGTGCTGCAGGGCTTCGCTTTAAGAACCTCCATGGATAGGAAATAAAACTTCATTCGTTCTTCTCTTTGCAGAACTACTTGTTTATTGACATTGACCACAGATAACAATTCTTATTCTTTCTAGAGATATATGAAGAAGGTGAAAATATTGTTATGCGATGCCATCTGCGTCGTTTAAATGAATTTGTTATGCRTACTTGTTCGCATCTGCATTGCTAAACTTCTGTTGATTTCCCATTTTGTTCCATAGTATGTGATGCTTCTGTGTTGGAAGTAGGACGGTTAGCTAACCAGCAATTAACTTCACCATGCGCAGAAAGCCGCGAGCCCAAAGGGAACACGGCTCACTATTGCTTGTGCATGAAGTCCCTGAAACGGACCATGGAGTATTTCTAATTAAAGCATTTCACAAAAATGAAAAAATGAAAAATGAAGTTTGTCTGCACATACAAATATTTTCTCTGATGGTTTTGCAGCCATGAATGTTAACAGTAGCAAACATTGATTTGGTCAATATAGTTATGAAGAGAAACTCAAGCTAAGTCTGTGCAGTGCATCCTTTTAATATATAAATTTAACATACCTTTTCTTGCTTTTTGTAATTGCTAAAGAAATTTGTCTTTTAGCATCGATGTCCAATTTAAGGTGAAAAATGAAAAAGTATTTTGAGGTCTCTAAAGCTAGCTAATGTCACAGTTTTAACTTCAGGTTAAACTATAGTCGTTGCCATTTTGGCCAGTTAAAGAGCCTATAGACGTTTTTGTAGGAATTAAGCACACAGGGGCTAACRTATCTTTGGTACCTGTCAATTTGCAAGAGGTTTCCTCATTTTTATCTCAGWCACAGAATTAAAATTTAGCTCTTTACCTCAATTAGCTGTAACAGTTGATTGACCTTTCACAACATTTACMTTGTAAATGATTTGATTTGATTCTTCARAGCGGTTGTTAATCCATTTTCTGAAGGCTACTCTGAATCTTAGTCTAAACGATTGTARGAACTCCAGTATATACTAAGTATAATGCAATGATATATCCTGTTTTTAGTTGCTTAGTGCAACTTAATATTGGGAAATATTTAGTGTTCAGTTTTAGTCAAACCTGGTATGAGTATTTTTCGTAAGTAGTTTCTATGGGTGTTTGTAATGAATGAGTATGGCCAACTCCTGACTTTCAAAGCAGAACTACAGGAAGGAAAATAGCTGATTTTATAATAATAGTGTAAGAGGTCCCAAAATGGAATTATTTTACAATAAAGCAAGAGTGATGTTCAAATTTTCCCCTCAGTGGAATATTTTTTAATAAAAAGGCACCAGAGCATTGAAAAGTCTAACGCTGCTTTAATACCCTGTTAAAAGTTCTTTTGGTGAAAATTAAAGCTTGTGCTAACACCATGCCATCTCAGTAAAAGTCACATTTGTTGCCCCAGCTCAGTCTCTGTTTCGGTGGTGGTTTGCAGCAGGTGTGATTTATCACTTGATATCAACATTTGTATTTCTCTGAAATTCTCTAAAACCTTGGAGTGAAATACGAGGGAACTAAATTGAATGAACGACAGATTCATACTGAAAGGTTAACAAAATATTTGTTTTTTATTGGAAACACTAAGGAAGTGTTTTAGAAAGAAAAATGTTTACACTTCCAGGTTTGTGGATTCTTTTTTAAGTCATTGTTTTTCTGCTGCTACTGTGTTTGGTTGAAAACATCTTTTTGTTTTAAAATGTTCATCTGTTTCTTTTGCTGCTTCCCGCTCCCTCTTTACTTGAAAGAGTGGACATAGGGAGAGCAGACGAACTTCTACAACAGGCTTTTCTTACATGGTAATTAAAGAAAACTTCGAAAGTTCAAGGGAAGTCTGAAGACATTCAGAAGGCTTTTAACATAAAAGAATGCACAACTGTTATTTCAGGGTGTTACTCCAAAGTATTAAGAATACTTTGTTTTCATTCAAACCAAAATAATGTCAAATGCCCAATGAGAGTAAATTATTATTCTTTTTTTTAATTTACCTTGACTAGAAATCATTTGTGTTAAGGTGCCTGCATACCTGGATGCAATTTTCAACTTTTGGTTGTGCAGTTGAATAGTTGTGTTTTTCACATTTATTCATCATAAAGGCATATCTTCTTTTCATTATTTTAAACTGTAAGTTGAACATAAATACTGTAATATAAAGTAGATGAAATATAAATTTTGCAGCATTTTAGTGAAATACAATGTAAAACGTAATAGCCTYAATTTACAAAGCTGTATTATTATTTTACTAATTGCAGTTTAATTTCTTTCTCTTAGGAGTTTAAGAAATAGCATACAAAATGTAAGATTTACCTGGAGAGAAAATGTATTAAATTGATGAAAAGTGATTTTATTTTTAATTATAGTCCCCCCCCCTTTTTTTTAAGGTACCAGTATTTTTTGCAAATTAAACAGGACATTCTCACTGGAAGGTAAGTCATCTTTCTCATGCTAACCATTACGTGCAAGTTCTGTTGAGGAARAAGTTGTTAAATTAATGATGAGGGGTTTTACCTGCAAAATATAAATAGATTTAAAACGATTTAGTTTGATTCATGCAAATTAAGTGTGTTTATCTGTCCAACTTGTATATTCATAGACTATGAAAAATTAGGCTTTTCAAAATAACCGTATTTCATATGAGATGTATAATTTTATTCATTTCTCTTTTTAAAAAAAAAAAACAGGTTGCCCTGTCCTTGTAATACTGCTGCTCTTTTGGCTTCCTATGCTGTTCAGTGTAAGTATAATTACTATTCAGATATTTTTGAGTACTGGAATATATAATAAGTATTACTGATTAGTTTAGTTTCCACATAATGAACTGTAATAATTATAGTTAAATGTATTTATATTACATTATATTGTTTTATTCACATATGTGATATTACTTTTCCCAACATTAAGGAAATGGTCTGTCTCTTTTTTCTTCAGCGGACTGTATTTTTGCTGAATTAAATATGAAAAAATACTTGTCTCTTTTACCCTTTTCCTTCTTTAAACCCTTGCAGTTAAAAACCCAAAAGCCTCAAAATCAAAACCGTTGCATTTCTCTGCATTCTGAAGTGTGATAGCTCTTTTTGAGAGTGATAGCAAGGAGATTTTTAGACACTTGTACATTTTTAAGACATGTTGTACAATGAACCTTCAAAGAGGTGCGGAAAAGGGGATTCTGATTGTATCTGGCTGAATAGTTTGAAACCTGTGTTGCCAATTTTAAGCCATTCTCTGGGGTAGTTAAGTCTTGAGGACGGTTTAATCCTCCTCCTCTCCCCCCATTATTCTTTCATAAAGCCTAAATATTTCTTTCACATTTAATGGAAAAAATGACTATTCAGCAGTTAGTTCTTGAGATTTCTGATAGTCARAAATCTTTTTTTTTACATGCAATCCTCATATCTCTGTCTATATTCATGTGTCTTTCTGCTACCAAAGATACTTGCATCTACATTTAGTACTATGTATGCTCTGTATGTGTCAGAGAAATAGTCTTAATATTTCTAGGGAAAAATGCATAGTAATATCAATGTAATATTGCATGCATAGCTTTGGTAAGCGAAGAAAACTTGCTCACCTCTTTCCGGATCAGTGAACAGAACAATTTCTCTTGAACAAAACACCCCAAATCCATCTGTTTGGAAATAGCCATGTACTGATAGTCCTGTCAAARAAGTACTAAAAGCCATACCTTAGGGATTTACCTTGCAAGTGATTAAATATTTGATAATGAAGCTGGCATTATGAAAGTTTGACATTTCCCTCCACGAGCACCTTCAGCCTTCTTCTTGTCACTTCTTCCATGCCCCATAGAAGCGTCCGTAAGCCTGCACAGGACCCCACACCTTGCCATATTGGTGTGAACTTGCCAGTTTTCACCTGTTGTGTTACTTATTTATTACTGTAAATCCGTTATATGGATTACTGACATGTAAAACTGTTTTTCTTCTGATTATAGTTATGACCTCAAGGTCTGTTTTTTTGGCAAATTCTGTTTGAGTTTATATGCTTTTTATTATGACAGTAAATGTGATTTTGATTCATTTCCTGTAATTTTAAGAAATGGTTTGTTAGGAATTTCGTAAATGCACTTTTCAGTAGTTTTAAGTAAATAGTAGGTGTATGTACATGTGCTTTCTCTTTCTCCACGCATACATTTGAATTTACCAAAAAATATTTTTTGGTAATGCTTCTGAAAATATCTTGGTGCAGAATGAATTGGTTGTTTTTGCAAATCTGATCTGAGTGAAGAARTGGTAGCTTTATAAAAACAAACAGAAAATATTCATAATCACATGAAAGCAAAGATAAACAAAAAAAAGAAGAAAAAACAAATACCTGAAATATGTTGGAGTATATTTATTTAGTACTAGCCATTATGACAGCAGTTATGAATTAATTTATATATTAAAAATTAAACACTTCATAAACTCGTTTCATAAGCACCCTCTAAAAGCTCTCTTAAAATGTATTCACTGACAATGTGACTTGATTTATACAAAAGGGAAAAGGAGAGTTCAAATGTCTTCTGTATTTTTATTTGCTGATCTTAAAGTATGTGAGAACAGACTCTTGGGAATTTGGGGGCATTGCACAATGCCAAATACATCAGCGATAAACAATAACCTCTCTTTTTAATATTTTAGCCGAGCTGGGAGACTACAACCATTCAGAAAACTTGCCAGGCTACCTCTCAGACTATTCTTTCATCCCTAGCCAGCCTCAAGACTTTGAAAAAGAAATAGCAAAATTACATCAGCAGCACATGTAAGGATTTACAGCAGAAGATATTGTCTGACTTTGTCAAATCCTGACTGCTGGTGCTGTGCTCTTGTATAAAAAATAAATATTTTGTCTTAAAGGTTTTTGTAAAGATGTACTTGTAATGTGATATCTTTTGTAGAATGCCTGTATAATAGGTACCGTTGATACTCCTCACAGATAGTACGTCTGTGACAGAATGAGAGGGAAGATTTAGTGAATAAATTAATGTTTTAAAGCTACACTGAAGAAAGTATTTGAGTGAATTTTGAGGATATTAACTTTATAGGAAGTAATGTGTTTAATAGTTTTTTTCAATCATTGAGAAAGCTGTTTGTATAAAGGCCTTATTTTCATGACGCTCTTACTGTTAGACAAGAGTTACTTTAGAAGTAACTAAGTAAGGAAGAAGTAACTTTTCTTCAATACCTGATGTTTCCCATGTGCAACTCTGTGACCTTTTCCTGAAGAGGAAAAGGCAATGAAGTAACGGAAAAACTATTTAAATATATATATTAAATATATGTATTATATATTAAAGTGGATTGGTGACTATTTAAGTTTGGAGGATGAGCCTTGGAGAGAAATTGCTACTATCAGTACAAAATATAATTTTGCAAAAGTAATTTCTAGGTTCCAGAGCTCCCCAGGCTTTTAAATGATACAGTGCATTAGAAGTACAACATGTATGCAATGTTTGCAAACTGTGTGTTGCAGACTCCTTTTAAGCCTTTGTCTGTGTGGAAGCAGAAGTCTTTTCTGTTAAGATTTTGGGATTGCAGTCTGTTTATGGTGAGAGTGGAAACTGAGATTTCTGAGGAGAAAACAGTGAAACCAGTGCAGATTTTATCTGAGCTTGCTGAAGAGCCCAGTGGGGAGTGGKTTCATGTGCATGTTAGACTGTTTCTTATTTAACTTCTTTCTTGCAGAGGGTTGTCTCCTGCAGAAGCAGAGTTCAATTATCTCAATACAGCACGTACCTTAGAACTTTATGGAGTTGAATTGCAYTATGCAAGGGTAAGTTTGGATGAACTAGTATTGTAATGTAAAAGTAGGTTCCTCTGAGATCGATGGGAATATATATATATRTATTTTTTACTTTCTGGCTGCTCTTTATGAGAGAAAAAATTGAAAATAACATCRTTTTATAAGATGCCTAAATGAGACATATCAATTTGAATAACCCCTATTTCACTGTACTGAGAGTATCTCTTTACTAAATTTGGGCATATTAGTATGTGCTTTATTCAGGTTAAGCCTTATTAGACTGAATACCAGTTCAGTGAATAAGAAAAACATCTTCTTGAATGGCTTCTTGAATAGGCTTTTGATGTTTAAGGGTCTGTCAGGTTCAGATGAGAATCAAATTATAAATCATTGTTATTACATAATGTGCAATGTTATATAATGTGACTGTATTGTAATGTGATATAATGCATCGTGTATAATGTATATGTTAAAAGTATTATATAATGTGAATTATATAATGTGAAAACAAATAGTAGCTATTATAAATATTATAAATAGTAATATTTATATTATTCTTTAAGTCATCTTTTCCTTTTCTTTTGAAGGATCAGAGCAACAATGAAATAATGATTGGAGTGATGTCAGGAGGAATACTAATTTATAAGAACAGAGTACGAATTAACACCTTTCCATGGTAAGGAAAGCTGTTTAAGCAAATGCTTTTGTTTTCTATTTCAGAACATACTTTACCTCTACCAGTGTCACAGATTCAAAACAAAGCGAGACTTGAACTTAATATCAGATTGAAATGTTTTACCTCATGCTGTGCAATGGATGATTTTTATGAATGGGTTTTTGTCCTGTTCTGCAGGCCATGCTGTTAAATGATTGTGGTGCAAAATATAATTAATTTTAATATACTTCAGGAGTTTGTAAGCATATTTTTTGTTTGATTAATTATATGGCCAGGTCAGTATTATGGAAATGTCAACTTTATTCTAGCTCAGAGTCTTTAAAAGGATCACTGAACTTAAAAATACAACCTGGAGAATAAAGTGATTACTTTTATCTGTTTCTTCCTATGTAATTTAATTGTACTGAATGTGTTAAATGTAACTTAGGTATGGCACTTGGGGATAACTGAGGTAGGGGATTCACGGATACTGTCTTCTCTTCATCCATAGATGGTCATTTTCATGATAAAGATCAAAAAAGTGCATTTATTGAAAAATCTGCTGTCATTTCTTTCTCCTCTTAAAAAAAAGTTGCTTCTTAAAGCTGTTCTCCTCTGTTATATAAACTTGGAGTTATCCTTATAAAATGTTATTCTAGTGATCATCAATCTCTTCTCTGTTGGGATCCTGTTTCTGCTTAGTGATAGGAGTTGAGAACTCTTCTGTTGGATCATACCACTGCTCTATCAAAGTCTGGCACCTCCTCCAAAGCTTTTTTGGTTCCCTCAGTAGTAACTTTTGCTTGGTTGATTTTCTTTGCCTGCTTAAAATCCATTTGGACAGTCTTCCTTATTACATATTTCTTTGAATATACTATAATAGAATGCTGAGTGGGCTAAGTCAGCTGTATGAAATTATAAAAGACATTATTTCCCCAAATACAAAACCTGTTCACACTAGAATAATGATGAAAAGTTTCACTTTTTTTTGCTACTGATTTGTGTGAATTGGTGTTAGAGTCCAAGCAATCAATACAAATATCTTCTGTAGCCACATAACCAAAAGTTTACCGAGTGTATTTCTGTCCTTAGAAGCCTTAAAGGCTTAACAGAATGCTTAACCACATCATTTAATTGCTGAAATTCTGGATTGTACTGTAATCCAGAGTTACTATTTCACTCGGTTGGGTCATTCTGAAGCTGATGCGTCAATAACTTTTTCTTATTAAGTATAAATACAGAAACACGTTGCAGTTTATAAGTTTTATGGAAAAGCGGTCTTCAACTGTGGCTGCTGAGCACTCTTGAAAATCTCTCCTTGAGATCTACTTACTGTTTCTAAAATAAATTTCTCAAATAACAACAAAATTTTTTAAAAAGGAGGAAGAGTAGAAGTTGCAGTGAAAATGATCTGTAGTGAATTCTACTTGCTGTTCCCACATGGTTCTGGCACTGCAGATCAGAAAACTGCTCCAGAGCGGTTAGGAGGCAAACTGTGGGGCGGGAGACCTGAGTTCATGGTGCTTCCCCACCACTAGTTTCTTGTGTGATCTTAGCACAAAAATTGGGTGTATTAAGTATTACTATGTGAGATCTGTGAGCAAAGTATCAGAGAATCCAACCAGTGTGGTAATGATTTGGTAAATGACTTTTGCAGTTAGTAGTGAATAAATATCCTGTGCTATGCAAAAATGTCTCTTGGAACTCTTTTATTTTTATTACATTAAGTAAATGGGCATGTAGGGATTTTCTTTACACTATAGGACAATTGTGTAGGTTGAGCGGCATAATTTTAAAAGATAGAGGTTACCATGGAGGCAGTTGTTCTTTACCACCTTACTTTTTACACCTGTATGCTCTTTTCCACCAGTCACTATACTTCTCTGTCTGTCTGTGTCATCAAATTAACATACCTCATTTTCTCTGAAGCCTTAGTGGCGAATGTCACTGACTTCTCTCTCTCTCTCTCTCTCTCTCTCTCTCTCTCTCTCTCTTTCTTTCTTTTTTTTTTTTTTTTGGCATCTACCATATGAATTAGAAATCGCTACGAATAAAGAAAACCTAGATTTCTCAAATCTGAATTCATTGTATAAATGATTGGAAAAGGGTAGAGGAGCTTAAAGATAGACTAGCATAGGAATATGTTGCAAGAAGAGTTCTGGAGATGGAAAAAGTTCCAAAGTTGTTTTTTGGATGGTCTTAAATTTTTTTAGGGATTTTTGGTAAAAGAAGCTGGTATCTGCCTATGAAACTTATGAATAACACAATGTTAGATGTTATTGCATAAATTGAGAGCAGCTGAATCACATAGGAGGGATTAGATTATCATGTGCCTTGTAATAGAAGTGGGATGAAATTTAACAATACAGAGCTAAGAAACATGCATTTAAGGGCTAAATAAGAAACACTTTAATGGTGGAGCCTTGTCAATCAGTGATAACAGTGGAGAGAGACATGAGTGGGGTTTTTTTGTTGTTTTTTTGTAAGAAAACTTGGCACTTGAACTACAGTGTAGTTATGAAAAGGCTAGATGTATCACCTGCAAAGTATTTTCTGGATGGGGCAGAGTAGTATTAAAGTTCTAAAAAGTGAAGGTATGACACTACTTAATTTTTTTTTTTAAAGTTCTGGGCCTGTATGTTTTCAAAAAGAAAAAATTGAGGGGCAGAGAAGAAGTACTAAGATACAGGAACATAGAATGTAGAACCTGTTTATGAGGATTGGTTAAAACTTATGCCTGTTTAGTCCAAATAATGAATGAAGATTGAAAAAGCATTTGATTATGTTTCATGAGTATTCTTGGGAGTAAGTACCAGTGGAAATAATTACAGTTTTCAAGATCAAATAGATATAAAATGAATTGGAAATTAGAAGACTTTTTAACATCAGAAGAAAAGTTGTGGAATGGCCTCATAGTCAAAAGTAATTAGAAATGAAATTTTGATACTAAAATTCAGTGTTTGGTTGGTTGGGTCCCCAAGAGGAGAGTAAGGGAGTGGTCGCTCACTGCATCTTTGCAGTGTTTTTTGGGCTTCTGCTGATGACATACGGGGATCAAAAGGATCCCTCCCCCCCCCATCACAGTGCATGATAAAGCTTCCTAACTCATCTTCCCAAAAGCATCGAAGCTGGCTTTATCTTAAGAAAGGCCTTTGGGCAACGTTTGGCGATGTTCCAGTCAGCACTGGAACTGGAAGTTACCTAAAGTGCTCGGCTGGTATGTCGTCTTCATATAAACAAGTTGTTTGCCTCAATTGAAATGGGAAAAACTCTTCTCTGGATTCAAGCTGGTACAGGCAGCTGAAATTCTTGTTTGTTGGTTTTGTGTGAGCAGTCAGTGACATATTTCCACGTAGTTCCACTTCCCTTGCCCGAGGTTCAAGATACTGGTGATGTTCCTCCTCTTGCCTGCAACCCACTGCATTTCTGAGGCATTTTGGTTTTCTTTTCTAAGCTTAGTCTCAAGTTTTGTTGTAGGATGTTAGGTAGTCTGTGGTTTGCCATGTTGAGAAACACTGCACAGTGTGAATGGTGAAACTTGAGTAGATTTTCCCTGAGATAGCGAAAGGCAAATCTATGACAAAAGTATTATGCACAGCCGGATATAATTGAATACAGTAAATGTTTTCCCTGAAAGCGTATAAAGGAAAGTAAGCCTGAGGCAAACACAGAGCATGAAAATATTCAGTCTGCGTGGCTAGTTTAGTAAATGAAGCCTGCATCTTGCAGTGAGAAGTTTGGACCTACCATAATAAATTGGCAGTCCGCCCTGCCTTTATAATACTAGCATGTTTTAAGAGAGAATCCTGCAGTTGGGAAGAAGTGTTCGGACCATTTCTGGATTAAGGCTGCTTTATAAATGGAATACTGTAATAATCAGGATGGTATTAATCCAAGCTGCTTTTACTGCTGTTTTTTTGGTGAAAACCCTAAGTAGCAGTAGTAAGTAGTTAGAAATAGGTTCTATAAAACACACTAGTAAATTACTGAGTATGTACAATGTAAGTCATAATTAAGCTACATGTCTCTACTGGAGGCTAGAGGTTTCTGTGAACTCTGCTTCATCTTGTTTGCATGCCAGGGGTACTGATCTAAATTCTTGGTGTGTTTTTTATGTGTGTGTCCATGTGTGTAATTACCTAAACAGTTGCTCTTTATATTCAACCATATCAGCTGACATGAGTCATGTTCATTTTTTCCTGTGAAGACTATAGTACCAACACAGTTGGTCTTTTAAAAAAAGAAAAAGTGACTACCCCAAAATAAACACCAACAATCTTTCCTGCCACTCTGTGCCTGCCCCCCCACCCCTTCCCCCCAAACTTTTCTTCCTACCACAGGCTTTCTATTGCTCTGAGTAAGGATCTGAAATGTCAAGTTTAACTGCGTTGTTCATTAGTAGACCTACTATCTTTCCTTTTTTTGTCTTTAATCCTGCAGTTGTTCCAGTGACACCAGTCCTGATACTACTTTGCTTCTACTTATCCTTGCTCCTGTAAAACTGGAGCTGTGTAGATTGTCTTCCCTGTGCCTGGTGTTAAAATGGCACACGTTCAGATAGGTACCCCCTTTTTCAGTACTGCTGAGTTGAGTTTGAGAGAAGTGAGAACCTGGGCATGTGTGTATGTGGGGGGAAATAAAGGTTCAAGTGCTCTGCTCGGAGATTAATCAAGCAAAATGTATTTGCCCTCTCCCTCTTCTCTTGGTATTATGTCTAAATTGCAGTAAAGATTGCTTGCAATCTTTATCAGCGTGATCACAGGGAGAAAAGAATGAGGAGGGAGACAAGTTAAGAATAAAGTGAAACAAAGGTGACTGCCTGTTATCCAGTGTATCCTAACTTGATCCTTCAGTATTGTGAGTAGTTCCTCTCTTCCCCAAACTTTGCTGCTAGGCACAGAAACCTGGGAATCCAGGGAGCAATTCTTGCCCATGAAGACCAAAGGAAAAAAGCACCGAGTGCCTCAGCCTTTTATCAGTCCTCTGTCACTAGATGACCTGTCCCGTTCAGTAATGGGGACACGCTTTCCTTTGTCTCTCTTTCGCTGTTGATGTGCCTGTAGAAAGCCTTGTTGCCTTTCCCAGCCATTGCTAGTTTCAACTCCAGCCAAGCTTTGGCCTTCCTAGTTTTGTCCCTGAACACTTGGGTAACACTTCTGCATTTACTCCTTGGTGGTCTGTTCTTGCTTCCACAGCCCGTACGCTCCCCTTCTGTGTTTGAGCGCAGGCAGGGGTTTCAAGTTCAACCAAGCTGGCTTCCTTCCATGCTCGCCTGTTTTCTTGCACATCAGAATTGTTCTGGTTTGAGAAGATTGTCCTTGAAGATTGGGCACCTCTCTTCAGCTCACATTCCCCACGAGGCAGCCTCCAAAGGGATTTTGCCTGATAGATCTCTCAGCAAGACGAAGTCTCTTCTGCCACATTCCAGGATGGTTTAGTCTGGTGCTTGCCCTCCTTGCTTCCCTCAGGATGTCTAACTCTGCCATCTCACAGCCACTGCAGCTAAGTTTGCTACTGACTTGTTTGTGAGTAGTGCTTCCAGTAGAGCACCTTCCCTAGCTGGCCTGCCCAGCATCTGTGTTAAAGAAGCGCTGGTCTAGAAATCTGCTGGATTGCTTGTGCCCTGCCTTAAAGCCCTCCCAGCAAGTGTTGAGGTGGTAAAGTCCTCGGTGAGAACCAGGGCATGCTGTCATGGGACTCCTTCCAGTGGTTTGAGTACCAACTTCACTTTAGTCTATGACTTTTAAATATCCCTGCATTTAAAAAGATACAACTTATGGTTTAGGATGTGTCCAAGCTACAGATAATTGGAGACTGGAAGATCATGGCAGGAAACTATCACAGTGCCTGTTCTTACACTCTTCCTCGGACAAGCATCTTTGGCCACTGTCGGAAAAAGAAAACGTAGGTAGACGTACCGTGGCTTTGACTGGGTATGGATATTCTTATTTAATGCTTGTTAGGATATTATCCGTGCATAGGGACTCTTTCTTATCTGCTGTATTTTTCAAAAATAACTCAGAAGCAGCTTTGCTGAATCATTTCATTGTGCTTGAATAGTGAATCTTACAGACTGAGTTGGACCTTACTGGCTACTGTTGTGAGTCTGCTCCAAATGGTTTCAGGCTCAACAGATCCTTGACTTCACTCTGTCTACATCATGGGACAGGGTAAAAAAAAAAAAAAAAGAAAAGAAAAAGTGCGTGTGTGTGTAGCCTTCATCCTTGTCATTCATCCTCGAGTCTGTATATCAGGAAAAGGAGTCATTTCTTTAGTAGAAGAAAAGGAAAAAAGATGAGTGAGATGCAGTAGGATGTTTTCATAAACAGAATAATATGGATTTGTTTCTGGTAGCACACTAAGCAACTCTGTTATGTTGTAGAGTGTGTGCAGTTCAGTTGTTAGAAAAGGTGTATATTGAAAATGTTCTTTTAATTGTACTCTACCCCAAAATCTGATTTTAGAAAATGAATCGCAACTTACTTTTGTTTACATTAAACTATTCAGGCTGCAGTTCACTTTTTTCTCTTTGTGCTGTCAAAGACACTAGCAACTTTCTCATCCAGCAAATTTAGGACCAGTCTCTATTCTTAAGTAACTGTTTTGTCATAGGAGGTGCTAGAAAAATCCTGCATTGCCAATGTAATAATTTGATTTTTGCTAGATAAATTGTAGTCCTCTTATCCTAATCCTTGAGAAATAATCTCCAATAGTAACAAGTTATTAAGAATTTACAATAATACAGAAAAAAATTGACTGCTTTTTTTTTTTAAACTAAAGGTAAAGCTAGGAAATAAGAAAGAAATAGAAAAAGAGCTTTAAGCATAATTTAAGGGCTAATATCTGCAGACACCTGTTATATGATTGGAGAGAGAAACTTTCAACAAATTGGGACATCCAAGTTAGGTTCCTGCTCTGCATTCTCCCGTGGAGAAAAATGTCTCCATTTAATTTGGTTAAGATGATAATATCTATATATAGACACCTAACTTAGGTGTCTCTTAATGTGAGTTATGCTTCTCAACCTTTCCAGTCTAGAGGGGTTTTGTATTAACCAAGGTGATTAATATGCAAGTAGTAATTCCAGTCCCTTCTGAGGTCCCTATATATTTTTTATGAATAAGTTGATTCACTGTGTATCTCAAAAATTGTATCACTAATTTCGCTGGCATAGTACAATTTATTTTTTCTTGGTAGCTTTAGTAAACCAATATAATAATTTGAAGTACAGAGACCATCAGAAATGACAGTTCAGATTAGTAACAGTGCTCTGCATAAACACGTAGTATAAAAGGCTAATTGTAATGCCTGAGGAGTTTGCTGTTTAATTTCCCTGAAGTTAACTGCGTGATCTAGATTCTTTTGCCTTGAATTTCATGGAAAGTGTCAGCAAAATCTTTGAGTAAGACAGCATATAAATTTAGCTTTCTACTCTGTTAGCAGTATTATACCAGTYGTTCCTTTTTAAATCCACGTGAGTTAATGTGGTGGGTTTTGTTACAGTTGTAGCCTTGCTTTCATTCTTGATCAAAATAACATTCCTTTATGAAATTCAACAAAGGGCGTGAACAAGCTGCATGCTGCATTTCTTTGAAAAAGGGTATAATTAGATTGTGATGGGAATATGGTTTGTCTTTCCCATTTAGCATAACTAGTATTATAGTGACCATCCAAAATTGTCTGGAATTACTGTTAGCTTCTCACATGCTTATAGACAACCTGCAAGACAGAAAGGTCTGCAGGCTACTTTTTTTCCTGTCACATGATATTTTAAATGATTTCCTGCTGATAGTATGCTGGTTGTTGTTGTTGTTGTTGTTTTTTTAACTTTAAAATGATTGAGATCATAAGTCCTTAACTTCATGTTCATATCTTCTCTCAGCTATTTTGCTAAAGCAGCTTCTGGTTACACTTAGAAACATGAAAGAGAATAGAGAAAGAATGTCTTTCAGCTCTCAGGTGGAGCTGAAAGTATTATTTCATATTCTGAGGGATAGCGAAGGTGATAGCAGAAAAGAGGATTTCACACTGGGATGGCTTGGGGATAGAATAACTCTAGTTTTTGCAGCTGGTAAATAAATATGTAAATTAGCAACTGCCTTGAGTTTAGGATTGAAACAATAAGTGGATGTGATAGGTAACTCAAATGTATAGCTTATAAATCTGAAATTATACAAGCTATTTTATATAAGCATTGAAATCTTTTCTGTCTATGGAAATTTCATGAAATCAAACTGAAATCTGTTCTCTCTAGAAAGTATATTTTCAGTAGATGTATTTAAGCTCTTTAGCATGATTCAGTATACTAAGTGTTTAAATATTCTGATTTTATTTTTCATTTAGGTTGAAGATTGTAAAAATTTCTTTTAAGTGCAAACAGTTTTTTATTCAACTTAGGAAAGAATTGGTGAGTACCATCTTACACTTGGTCTCAAAAAATGAGAACAATGAAATTTCTTCATAACTAAAAGTCTGCATTATACTTAGCATGATATTATGTTGATTCCTGTCTTTAACTGCAATTGAACGTCCCGATTCAACTATATTCTGGCTGTTTCAGTTATCAAATGGGTCATTACAATGTTTTAAATTTTTTTCATTTGATTTGCCTTGTATTTTAGATGCTTTTAGTTTCACATTTGTATATGGGAAATAAAACTTGCTTATTTTAAGACAAATGTAGAAAAGATTGAAAGTAAATTTATATTAGATTTTAATTTCAAAAGAAACCAAGTTAAAATTAAAGGTAGTGCTTAATGCTGCTTCAGTTGTATATACGTTTTGTAAGTAAATGTTTGCTTTATATTTTTCAGATTTAATAATACAAGTCAGTTTTATTATTTATCTTTAAATGGATGAGATGAGAATTTCTTTGCAGTTTTAAATGACATACTGTAATGTTTTTCATGCCTGTTTCTGAATGTGTTAGGAAAAAGTTGAAGCTGTATACAATGACTGTGCACGTTTCATTGCTTGTGGTGTGTGTTTGCTACCACAGCACCACAGGACCACTGAGCATTTAATTCGGCAAGAAATGGGTTGGTCCATGCCTCCAAGAGATTAGAGTCTAAACTCATCACAGCCAAATCACTGGGGGAAGACGGATGAATTAATTAAAAGTATGGCTATGTGATTAACTCATCAGATTAGTTAAAAGGATTTTGTGCTATTCTTACTTACAGCTGGAAAGAATGGAAGATCTGAAGTGCAGAGTTACTGAGGAGATAGAAAAGATGGACTCTAGGCAGAAATGCATCAGGAGTAGTACCAGCACTATTGCAGTTTTAGGGGCAATACAGCTACATAAGAAAGATGTGAGGAGGAAACACCTGTTATGTCAGAACAGGCCAATAGCTGGTGGCTAGTAATAGCATGAAGCCAGGATCGGACTGTGTATCTTAAAAGTCAGATCCTGTAAACTGAGGCCCAGGAGTTTGAAATTTTCACAGATGGAACTGCCTGACTAAATGAAGACACTTAAAGTTGTGTACCAGTTGACGGAAGAGGTTTGACGCTTGTGCTCGGCACAGTGCAAGTAGCTGTCAGTTCAGAAGTGGAGTAGCAGGAGCTGGAACTAAGCAAGGATTTGGGAGCCGTTATGCATGGAAAGAAATTAGTTTTGCCTATTAGATGAAATAAGCAGGAGTAGACATGTAAGAGAGAAAAATAATAATGATGCAAAAATGGGGAGGAGAATATTGCATCATGGTGACACAGATATTTTTTAATACCATGCAGGGGATACAGGCTAGTTCTAGAATGCAAACTGATCTCTGACTGCCCAGGGGTCAAATTTTGTCTTGATACCAATATGTATAATTTCCATTACAGYTACAAGAATTATATATTTGGATCTGAGATGAGAATTTGGCTATTTAATTGGAATTAAGAAATTTTGAACTCCACTTACTGTTCTTTAAAACAGAACTTGAGGAAAAAGTTGTAGTAGCAGAGTTAAGGAAAAAGAGCCTTGAAAATTGAGACGGGTAGATAGAAAATTTGGGCAGGTTCTGCATTTGAGTGTTTTCTGCATTCCAGCATATAAATGAGGACAATATAAAGATAGCTTTCTTATCTTGTATTTTCTGTGCCTTTTTAATACCCTGCATACTGTAACTTGCACCAGACTGTAGCGTATATATAAGTAATGTCATTCGTCTTCTGAGACATCTAAGCCAACAAATGACAAAGCCTCATACTGTTGTTGTGTAAACTCTGTGCATCAGATGAAAACTGATGGCAAGAACTTCATTTTTGTTCATTCCAAGTGATGAATATCTTAAGCTGAAAGCTCAAATTTGGCTTCCAAAGAAGGCATTGTACTTAAAACTCGTCTGTTTGAATGATACCTAATATTAAAATTATTATTTCCAGAGTTAAATTCCCTTAATAGACTCTTAGGATAAGATTCATCTCACCTAACTTCAGCTTCAGTTAGGTTAAAACAACTTGTTTTGTTTCACAATAATTAGCTAACCAAAGCTAATCATTAGACTTCCTCTGTAGTAAACAGACACCTGCAAAGGATGAAGCATCCTGCATGAGTTGGAAATACATTTGAGGATGGGTTAAGTTGCTCTCTGGTGTATGCTTACATTTACTTTCACCTTCCTTTAACAAAATAGGGAGCCTAATGGCTCCTTTTAGGTAGCAGAAACCAGGTGAAATGACTCTACCATTGCTTATTTGGTATGTAAAAATATCCTTGGTCTACTGCTTTGTGTAGCTTATTAAAACAAAATAAAAGTACTGATTTATGATATGTCGATGAACATACATTCATGATATGTTCATGATAAGTTTCAAAGTTGCGTGTAAATATATAAAAAATAGTACACTTGAGTTAACCATAGCTATTCTGATGCAAAGGTGAGGTGCTTTAAGATATTAAATTAGTGGTCTTGGGAGAGGAATTTTTCATTGTTTTTTTTTTTTTTTCCCAGACTGCTATACTTACTGTTTTTAAGTAGTTCTTAACAGATATTTTTCAAATACCTCGAATGAGTGTGTAGAGCTTTTAATTGCAACTGTACTCAAAAGTGCAAGTACCTTATCTGTTAATCGCCTATTAAGCTTATTCCCTGACTTGGCATTGCTTAGAGGCATCAACAAGCAGGGAATTATTTGCCTACTTTTAACAGATTATATCTGTGTTTAAATAAATCATTTAACGGAAGTCAGATGAAGCAAATAAATGTCAAAGTCTGTTATTTTCACTGCTAATGTAGCATGTTCTTGAATTGAAGTTGGTTGTGTATTCTGTCAATTATGTGACTAGAGCACGTATTCCAAGTGGATTTTCTTTTCATTGTTTGTTTGGGATTTTGGGGGAAAGAATATTATCCATACAATTTTTTCAATTTTTTCAATTTTTCAAAATTTTCAATTTACAGTCTTGGAAGCCCTCTAAGCCAGGTTATTTTTCAGTGATTATTTTTCTATACTGGATTTTGCACCACTATATTTTTGCTTTTTCTCCTGTTCCATATGTTACTTCCCTTATGTGTTTTAAAATTGTTGTAGTTCAAGAATTATTCAGTATTTTTGTATCTCTCTGTGTTTCTCTAAGCTTCTCTGTTTTTGGTTAGTTGCACCCTTGGCTGTTGTAATGTCAATAGTTAGCATCACATTCTTAATGCTGTCCAGTGTACTTTAGCAGTCTTGATTCTTTGACAGCAAAATAAACTGTTCAGCATGTTCCTTTGCTGTTTTAGAGCTCAAGTATCTGCTGGAAAAATCACTGGAGTCCCTAACAAAACAGTATTGCGGCTTTTCTCGCTGACCTGGCTTCAGCGTGTTTATTTAAAAAAAAAAAAAAAAGTTTTTATTATAGATTGTGTATCTGAAGTTTGCACTTTGAATTTTTTCTCCTTGCTATCCCTCAGAAGGAAGCTGGGCTAGATTCGTGAAGTGATACATGGGTTTATCTGTCCAAATATGTACTTGAACTTAAATAACACTGGCATTCATTAGATGCCTAGTTGATTGTTGCCTAATCCTATCTAAGTTTCTGCCCCTGGGCTTTTGCATAAAGTGCTGATACTGCTGGCACAATCCGTGCAGCACTTAAGCTTCCAAAGGACTTTCTTCCACTCTGTGGGGGAAAAGGAACATCTTGGGTCTCTGGGAGCATGTGCTTATAAAATTTTAGTCTTTTTGTCTCTGTCAGTAAACATGCGCATGAGGGGAGGGTACAGATTTTTGTTTTGTTCTGGCATTTTTGTTTGTTTATATAAAGGGAGAGAGACCCCTAGAAAGTATGCTTTTTAACCCAGCAGTTACTCTCCTAAGAAGTGAGAGATCTGATTTGAAGTCACTGCCTCAAATCAGGCAAAGGAAGGTTCGAATGAATGTCCCCACCCAAGGTGAATGCTCAAGGACTGGGCTGTTGTATGCAAGAAGTACACCAATATCCACGCTTCCATTCTTCCAACTGTGACTCCCCCAAACAGTCTTCTACCACTGTCTCAGGAGACTTAATACACTGAAATGTCTGTATGTCATACCAAAATTGATCCAGCCCTACTATTCTTCAGGGAAATGTGGCCAACCTACCCTAAGGGCTGTTACCAGTCAGCCGTAGAGCCAGGGCTTACACCCCAGAATGGTCAGCAAAGATAAGTTTCAAGGGCCCAGCTCACGTCTGGATTTTGCAGAACCCACGGTGGTAGGAAAAGGGTTGGTTCACTTAGGAGCCAGTATCTTACACTCTACTTTAGCCTAAAGTTTTGATTCCTGTCTGTAATTGAGGTTAAGGGTAGGTTCTGAGAATCAGTTCTCTACATTGCAATGAAAGCCTTAAAAGCTATGAATAGAACTATTGTTAAGGTACCTTAAAGCTCTATCACACCAAGTTCCTGTGAAAGTGCTGTTTCGCATTACAATTAAGCTGATCTAGCTGCAGCTCCTTTTCATCACCCATTACCAGCTCTTCCTTCATGATTCATGTCTGAGCCAGTGATCAGATAATCATATGGTTATAGGAGAGTCGGATCACCTTGTTCTCTGGAATATAAACCGAGGGGAGCAGGATTTCTCCCCCACCCCAGCCTGTGGTTATAATGGTTTAAGTGTGATGTAAACATGCATGCTCACCAGCTCACATAACTTGTCAAATTCTCTTTCCAACTGTGTAACGGCTGGAAAAGCATTAGTTGTGCTACATCATGAGAACTTTTCACTGGAATCTAAAATCTTTGTTGCATCTAGATGAGGCAGTCCGTAATTTCCCATAGTAGGATTTCCCATAGTCTTGTAGGATAGCAGCATGAAAAGAAGGAGGTTGTTTACCATAGTAAGCACACTTACGTTGTTTATTGGTTGGGAAAGCCTTTTGTGACTGAACAGCTAATGGACTTCATTTCTGTTATCTTGCTCATGACTTGTAAGTACTTCTGTAAACATCTTTAATAAAAAATACATGGGAAGATGTATATATGCAATTCTTGTAAATTGAAGTAAAATACCGGTTTTTAGATTCTTATTTCTTGAGTTTTGTCAAAAGATATTCAGAATTTACTGTTTACTTTTGAAATCCAGTTTTTTCTTTACCCTAATTTCATCGCCTGACGGAAAGTACAGAATCTGTCTTAGCCAGTAATGATAATGACTGCCCAGCTGCAACACTGGGAGAAGCATTCCAGATCTATGCCCCACTATCCCAGTAAATCTAAAAATGAGCAGGCCAGCAAAGAAATATCCTGATAAAAGAGTTTACTGCTAAATAAAAACAATTAAAATGTGCTAAGCATCATGGAGGATTTGGTACTGTGAAGAGAAAACAGTGCTGATGTCTTCTGACCTACAAAGGTTGTAATCAAGCTCCCTCAACAGGCAGACTGGCTTATCTTGTTCGCACTTCTGCTTGTCTCTCCATCACCAAGAACCCAATCAGTCATTTAGAGTTAAGCGTATTAGTTGTTCTTGAGATGAATACCTATTCCCAATCTTTAAAACAGTCACATGTGCATACTTGCCAGCTTACTTTCCCTTCTCTTCTAAACAGCTGGGATTAAATTCCTCATCTCAGCTGTAAAAATCTTGAAAAGGGGAGGCATGTTGCCTTCAAGTTCTTCAGTCACAGTCACAGAAACTTCTTAATGTAGCTTGGATCTTGCCTTTTGGGAATGTCTGCTTTCTTCCCAGCTAGACCTTTTTCAACATCACTAAACACAATGTTAACCTATGAGCAGGCTCTTCATTTAAAAAAGAAAAAAGGCTATAACTTTTAAAAAGAAAATTCCTTTTGAGACAGCTCTTACAGTTATTTTAAAAAGGTTTTATAACAACCTAATTTATAAAATTAGAGAGCCACTTTAAAAAGCATTGCTCCTGAAAATTTTTGTAAAACCAACAGTAATTATCTTGGATTAATTTCAAATGTAACTGGGAATAATTTTTACCTGAAATCATTTTTTCTCACTTTCAGCATGAATCTAGAGAAACATTACTGGGATTCAATATGGTGAATTATCGAGCATGTAAGAATTTGTGGAAAGCTTGTGTTGAGCATCACACGTTCTTCCGTTTGGACAGACCACTGCCCCCTCAGAAGAACTTTTTTGCACATTATTTCACTTTGGGTTCAAAGTTCCGGTACTGGTAAGTGCTGATTTGAAATATATGGGGAAGAACATAATAGAAGAGGTAACTCATCAATAAAAGTAGGGAATTACTGAGTATCTTTATTAAAAGATGCCATACGTTGAGTAGTTTTTGAATTCTGCAACTGTCCCCCTTGTGCCTTGGCTTCAGCTTCTGATGTCAGTAGTTTTCTAGACCATCTTGGAAATATTATTGTTGTATTATTAGCAGTTGTTACTAAACTGATACTTTGGGATTGTCTCACAGGCTGCATGTCTTTGCCTATGAGAAAGAGCTGCATATCTGCTGGGTTATGTTAAACTTAAAAATGTTGCCTCAGAACTTCAAAGTCTTTGGCCTGGTGTTTTTGAAAACCGATGGAGCTAAGATCTTGTATGCAGCAACATGGACAAAACAAACCTAAAGAAAGATCAAATAGGAGTCAGCAGGGAGAATCTTGTCCAAGTAAAGTCCATTTAAGCTAGATGCATACAAATAGACAACTAGATTAAGACAAAAGGCATGCATGTTCCACACCAAAACCAGAAGTTTAGAAAATAAGGGTGAAACGAAGTCCCTAATTTTTAAGAGTGAATTTGACATAATAGGCAAAAAACTTAGAGATGCAAAGAATGATAGTAGAATAACTGTGATTTCCAAATGTATTGTAATGATAGAGTAGTTGGTGTTGGTTTTTCAGGTGCTTTCTTTGAAAGAAGGCTCAGAGTTAAGCAAGGTAAGTGAGTTAACTGTCTCTGCAAGTAATGCAGAATTCCTGTGGTTTAAATTGTTCCTAAATTGGAGAAGTAATTGTGAAGCCTCTGTGGATCATCTGTGTAGAATGGCAACAGTGTCTGTGACATACAAAGGGAGATGATGATGATGAAAAGCTAGAAAGCACAATAGCAGGCTATTTCTGTTACACTCGTGAACTGAATAAATGTTTCAAGAGGAAAGTAATTCAGAGACTAAATTTTTGCACCATCTGTTCCTTTAACCAACAATCATAGCACCCATTTCAGAAACAGCATTCTGCTGTTCTGAACAGTATTCAAGAATTGTTTCAGTGTTACTGTAGTGAATTTGGGGAGCTTTTTAATTTCTATGAAGATTTTGAATTGAATCTATTGTGGTTATTATTGTAGAATAGTTCTTTGATAGCATTCAACTTAATGTAAGATAAAAAGGGAAACTGTATAAAAATGAGGAAGGTCATTAAAGTTAATGAAGCAGCTAAAAAGCTAGGATTTCTGTGGGTATCTTGAGAGGTTGTTTAGAGACAGCGTAATAGTAGTAACATGATATACACTGAGAGATTAAGAGCACGGGGCTTTGTTCAGTTGGGTAAAAAGGAAGCTAAGGGAGGATTTAGTAGCAGCCTAAAGCTACTTCAAGGGCGGTTACAGAAATGATGGAGCCAAGTTCTTTCTATTAGTGGCAGGTGATATGAAAAAGGGCAACAGCCGCAAATTTCAGCTTGGCAGATTCTAGATGGACATTAGGAAAAGCCTTTTTTTCTAGGAGGATAGTGCATCACTGGAGCAAGCTACCCAGGAGAGGTGGTAGAATCTCTGTCTTTGGAGGTTTTCAAAACTTGTCTAGACAAAGCCATGGCCAGACGTGATTTTACTGTTACATTTAAGTAGAATTTCCTGTATTTCAGTTTGTCCCCATTGCCTCTTGTCTGGCTCCGTCTTCCTTACACCCTCCTGTCAGGTATTTATACGCATTGGATCTTCCTGAGCTACTTTATCCTAAGGCTGAACAAAAACTCAGCTCTGTCAGCCTCTTCTTGTATGTCAGAGGTCCCTTAACCATCTTCGTGTCCTTTGGCTGAACTTGCTCCAGTATGCCCATGTCTCTCTTGCTCTGGGGAGCCCAGATCTGGATGCAGCACTCCAGATGCAGTCTCACCAGTGGTGAGTAAAGGTGCTTTCCAGCCACTGGGTCCCCAGCCTGTACTGACACATCCTTCCCCAGGTGCAGGTCTTTGCATTTTCCTTCGGTGAACTTCACAACTCCTGTTGGCCTATTCTTCCAGCCTTCAGGAGTCATTCACTCATCCAGTAGTCAGATTGTGGAATTCTTTACAAAAGGATGTTGTGGAGGCTAGAAGTCTAAATGAATTCCTAAAAGCAAGTAGAAAACAGATGAAAAAGTCTTTTAATGGCCACTAACTAAAATGTGGTCCAGTACGTGACTTGGAAAGTTCCTAAGCTGCAGACTGCTGGAAGCCGGAGTATATACAGGGAGAAAAATCATTTATCTGTTTGCCCTGATATGATTCTGATGTGCTTATCTAATTTCTTAATGATAGTCTACTTAATTAAATAGCAACTTGAAAGTTTTTGTCAAACCTTAAGGAACCAACCTCCAAATACTGATACAGAAATGAATTGCCAGAAATGAGTGCAACAGCTGAGACTGTGGTCCAAGTTTAGTGTTCTCTGATCTAGTCACATAGTCCTCTGAAGTTAAAATCACAGTATTGCGTGTGATATGAGAGCTGGCACTAAGAAACTGCTGCTGAGTCACTTAATGTCATCAGGCACTTAACCCAGCTTCAACAGCACGTCCGTTGCCATCAGTGTGTACCACAAACGTGCCTTTGGTGGTGTGGCAACTGCATCAATTTCAAAGTCCTTGTTGACAACACACAGCCCACACAGGTACATTCTGTACAGCAGCTGCTTGGCAGTATCTTCCTCAGAAGAAGGCGGCAGTATCTTCCTTACTCAGAAAACAACAGTCTTCCTTCTCGGGTCAGCAGTTGACACGAGCGAAATACTTGCTGCCTTTTTCCCAGAAGAATCTGCTGCTTTTTCTTGTGAGGAAGGACGTGCTGCCCAACATGAAATCAACCAAACATATCCTTATGGATGGACATGCTGGTTTGATTCCTGTGGCCAACTATATATTTAGATGAGAAGTCATCATGTTTGGACAAGGCTGTTTTCTTCAATTTCTTTAACCGGTTCTGCTATAGCAGAAGCTTGGAAGCAGTGAGATCTGGGACTTGAGCAAGAATAAGCTGCACCACCACCAAGGTCCTACTCTAAGAATGTGCCTTTTCTGTTGCTCCTCACCTGTTTCCCTAAAGGAATCATTTTTAAAAAAAATCTGGACTGTCTGTCTTATGGTGAAATCCAGGATACACTGACGGTCTTGTTACCTAAAGATTTTGCTCAACGTAGTGCTTGTGTTAATTGCAGGAGGCAATTCAGGAATTAGCCTAGGAGGAGTACAGTTGAGATGCTGTTACTTTTAATAGTGGCTATGACAAGGGAGATTATAGTGTTAAGTGCTTTCCAAAAGATGAAAGCAGATCTTACATACTTGCTTTGGGTAGAAAAAAAAAATATGAAGCTTTGTTATACTTAATATTAATTAGTCTTTGTTACAGTCTGACTCTAATGGGAAAGACGACCTATACTTCTAGTACTTACCCAAATGCTGTCTTAAGTTGCACTGTACTAGCTAGCACACTTGTTTCAACATGACTGAAAACAGTATATTTTGTTTTGTTCAGATGGTTCGATTTTAAGCAAGAAATTGTTGTCCTAAGTTTGTTGCATTTAGTGGTTTGGTTTTGTTTTGTTTTCCAGTGGGAGAACAGAGGTCCAGTCTGTGCAGTATGGTAAAGAAAAAGCAAACAAAGACAGGGTATTTGCAAGGTAAGGAATTTACATTTGTACAGAATTTAATTATGGCCATGTCTACATCTGCTAAATTGTCAGTAGTAATTTGCTAGTAGTAGTATTCTGATATGCCAGTTGATTTCAGCAAGTCTTCTGTTTGTACATCTTAAGATGTTATGGGGGGTGGTGGTGGGGAAATCACTGTTTTCTGTTTGTGAAAATAAAGAGCAACCTTTATCTCCTATTGCTGGTAGCATACCTTAACCGTATTGAAGAGTTTAATTTTGATGCCTCTTTGAGGACAGTGGGGGAGAATCTTATGACAGAAAAATTAATAAGGACATGCCTTCATATTTTCTCCTTTTATGTCTTTTCAAAGAGAATCAGAATTGCCTTCCATCTGTGTAGTTTGTAACACAGTGAGGACTAATACATATAACTCTCCATTGCAGAGAATGGTCTCTTTAACTGTACTATTAAAACAACAAGTTAATGGATATGTTTTATCACTGATAGCCTATAACTGTATGTACATACTTCCTCTGGAATTGGCTACTGTGAGTGCCTGACTTGGTGAGAACAGTTTCATCACTAATGAGTTTTTTTTACCATGAAAATTTTGACTGAGAGCGAGCTGCTTCTGAAGAGACTGTCACAGACTACTTGGCTGATGACAGAAGCTATTATTTAATGTTGTGTTCAATTTCTAGAAGGGATGATAGGTTTAGTGATTATAAGAAAATAGATTTAACTCTTCAGTCAGAGTATGTCATAATATTCAAAGGGATAACTGCTGCTGCATCCGATTTGGCAGTAGGGTCTGATCCTTTGCGTGTAATACAAAGAAGCCTCATGAGCAGGGAGCATCTTCTGCACTGTTTTGTACTTAAGAAAATTTTACTGAGCCGGGGAATGTCTTTTAGCAATTACCTGCCTGCTCATAGTAGCAAACATAGTAACCTTTCTCAGGTACCTGCAAATGCTATTTTTCAGAGCATTTGTGAATTCTGCCCTGATTTCCCCCCCCCCCCCCCATGAGGCAACAAATTGGCCTCCTTCATCAGAGGACTTTCTGCCCAATTTCAGATATGCTACAGGTCATGGCAACAGTAGAATTGTGAAATACATTAACATTGGTAAAACTGAGTTTCTTGTGGTTGGTCTCAGAAATGAATAAGTATAGCTAATAATTAAACAACCGAATCATTAATTTGACTATATTTATGCTGATCACCTCCCCCCCCCCCGTATTCTTTTATTTTCCTTTTTTTAGGTAGTATTTCTTAAGTCTACTTCCATTTTGCTTTTTTTCTACTCTACCCCTTCTCCCCCACCTCGCTTTTTCCCCTGTGCAACATAATGTGAGTTTTTAGCTGGACAAACCATAGAAACCCCAGCTCCATAGTAGAGGGATTTGGGGGGCAGAAGTGCTGTGACCTATTTGTTCAACAGGTAAATTTTATAGTACTAGTTTGTTGTGTGTTGTAGACTTCTTTTGTTCTTTGTATTTAATTTACTTTGGGGCCTGGGTTTGATTTTTATTTTGGGGAATTTTTTTAGCACTCAAAAGGCAACTACCAGCACTGTGACTACTGAGCTGTCCAGTATTTATTTACGTGATGGTTATAAATTAGTTAAAAACTATGTATTTCTCACTGCACTTTGAACTTGGCAATTTCCCACAACTAAGCAGAGTGGGGAAGAGAGCCTGGCCTTGGTTTTGAGAAGTATATACATTGTTTTAGAAGCTGTTATTCAGTAGGTGGCACTCTTCCCTTTGAGTCAAAACTGAACAAGTGGTGCTGAAGTCATTAGTCTTTTGTAATATATACTCTGAATGAAGTTGAAAGCTACGGTTAGGACTGCTTTGGTGTTTTCTCAAGTCTTCAGCTTTTTTTTTTTATTATTATTTAATAAGACACTCGACTCTTCTGTCCTCATTAATTACATTTTCTGTTGTTGCTATATGTCTTTAGGTAGAGGAATGCAGCATTCTTCCTTACTTGCCTGTTGAGCTCTTCAGTAATGTTGATGACTGATAAACCTCTACATGCATGCATGCATATGTCAAAGTGGACTGAATTTAGTGGCATGCAGTAACAAATACGCCTAGAAAGGCCTTTAGTAGTTCATCTGGTTCTTCCTTCTATCCTCCCCATCACAGTGCATGATTAATGCATTCTGAATTATAAAGGTTTTTCTTAATATCCTCAAGGGTGGAAAAAAAATGAAATGCAAGACATTACCATGTAGTCCAAGGAGCTTAATCTGAGAACTGTATCTTTAAAATTCTTGTCTACTGAACATTTACATTTCAAGTTGTAATACTGAATAGATCTTAGCCCTTCCATAGTCACACAGAGGCTAAATTTTGCTTTTTAAGGTTTTCCTGGTATGGTATAGGTTTTGTTCCTGGAACCTGCCTTTCTCTTTTTGAGCGCATCTTTCTCAGACACAGTAATTGTTTTGTGTAGCAACTTCTTAAGGATGTGTGGTTCTGTGGTTCAAATGCACACTTCTTAAGGTGTGGATTTGTTTCAGTTGCTTCTGCTTTTGAAAGTTCCTTAGGTATTTGTTGCCTTTTGTTATGGAACTAGGTGCATGCTAGCATCACAGTCAGGACTTCCTTGAGAATTAAGTGGCCACATCAAAAAATTGAATAATTGCTGCTGGTATGATTACCATGTCTGAAAATTTATTCAAGATCCATTATGATTAGCAGGAAAACTCCCACTGATGTTCAGTGACTGTCCTGATAGGAAAAAAAAAAAATACTGGGTTGTTTCTAGATTTTTTTTTTTTTTTTCTAGAGCTATCCAGATTTACCCTCTGTTTTTCTCATCTATATCTAACTAAAAATTGCTTTACTGAGCTAGTACTGTCTAAGCAAAGCTTTTGAATTATTTCATTGTAAGAGAACAATAGATACTTGCGTTGAGATGTTATTTGAACAGTCTACTGTGTCTACTAGTCTACACTAGGAAATGATAATTGTTACAAGTAATGATCTTTTAGCCTTCAGATACTGAATAGAACATAGATCCAGAACACAAAATGTGGAAATAAAATTTCCTGGCATCCATTCAAAAAAAACAAGCAGGTATAACCTAGGATTGGTAGGTTTAGCTGTTTGTCCTCAGGACTTTGCTTTAAATGCAGCTGAAGTAGTATTCAGGTTTTTTGGTTTTGGGTTTTTTTTTGCCATAAAAACATTTAAAAATTAAATTAAGAATCTGAATCTGTTGTAAAGCAGGTAGCCTATATAAATTTGTTAAATATTTTTGTGAGTGCTCTTTCTTAATATTCATGCAGCCCTGACTTAAGCATTCAGACTACTGCTGCAGTTGTGATTTTTTCCATCTTCATTATAGGAGTCTTTCACTTGGCTTCATTTGTTGCAGGATATTCACAAACCAAGAAAACTGTAAGAATTCCCAGGAATAGAATATCAGTAGATAATACAACTGAAGAAGTTCTATCAACTCATGAATTGAGAGATTTCTTAAGGAGCGTTGCTCTCTCTTAGAGTTCTTGCAAAATATTCGAACTCTGTTCATTTCTGCTGGTATTTACTGGAGAAGGTCATTTAGTCGTACTGCCTGACAGCGAGTAGCTGTCTCTGTCAGTTACTTGTATTTCCAAACTCCATACCATGAAGCTAAAACCTCTGCTTTCAGAAATCCAATCTAATTGCTTCAATCATTACTTGGTTGTTTTAAACTGCATCTGGCATTTATGGTATACCTGCACGTTTATATATAATTTCAGTCTGTCTCTGCATCTGAAGCAGTTTTGCTGAGAAATATATTCCCTGTAGTGATTGTCAAAATATGAAGTAAGCTCCAGGTTATGCTTTCTTTTGGGGGACGGCAATGGTTGAAAAGGTTCCCACCTCAGTTCCCAAACGCTACCCTCTTTCCCTTTATCCCTCTCTTTTCTAACTCCTGCGAGAGTTTAGCTCTTTGGCAGCAGGATGCAGAACAAGTTCGGTCTTTGAAAGCTTTTGTGTACTGTAGCTGAGCTAGTATCGTTTGGGTGTTTGCTGGCTTAGCAATTCATGCCGCTTTTTAGTTGCGTTATGTAATTTCATCCCCACCGCGATATTTTGGCTTTTGTATGACGTGATATCACAACACATAAGACTATGACTTGTCTTGATTTGGGGGCAGCTAAGGCTTTTGGTCTCTGTGCCTGTTCAGATAGATAGGACTTTTTAGGAATATGTCTCTGCAGGTGCACCCCTAATATTAAATTTTAAATTAGTTTTCTCTTTTAACTAGCAATGCCATATAATGGGGTGCAATAGAAGCATCCAGACTCAGAATTCTACTAGAGCAGAATTTAATATTTCAGTGTTTATCAAAGCCTTTCAAAAGTTTTTACAGCTTACTTCCCCCCTCCCATCTCCTTAGCTGCACTCTGTCATGAGAAAGTTATTTGAATAGTGTAAAGAATTAGCAGTACAGAAGAAATTTGCACGAATATTCACAAGATAGCTAAAAGTGAATCAAAAATAATTTATTGTTAGCTATAAAAGTATTGGCAATGAGAACTAGTACCAAAAAGCCACAGCACTGAGAAGTTCAGTGCTGCAATGTGGTAATTTTTTCTTTGAAATTTCTGCAAAGACAGGAAACGGAGGCAACAAACACGAGTGGGTGGGACTCTGAGGTTAGCACGGTTAATAAAATAATTGAAACTAACCTTTGGTGATAAAAGCTGCAGCTGTTTATGATGGTAGTGAAGTATAGTTTCTCAAAGATCAAACCCTATCCACAGTAAATAAGGTGAGTTTTCTTAACATCGAACTTTTTGATGGGGAAAAAGATGATGCTTTGCTCATTTTAAAGTTGTGGTTATCTGTTGCACGGATTGAGGAAGTTCTTCAAAACTGAGTAGTTACAAATTGTAGCTTAGGACAATGAGGTGGGTTTTTTTGAAGAGGTCAAAAACATCATTTTGGAAAAACTTGTTTTTTCCCTCCCCCCAGTCTTTTGTGTCTCTTCATAATTTAATTT